>NC_053023.1:537190060-537314935 GCF_003073215.2 Triticum urartu | reverse complement strand
GGTACGGATCATTAGGAAACAAGTTGAACATATGGCATCATGAACTAAAATATCCCAGACTTAGTGAAAACAACTAAGTCCCTGAAATCAGCAATCTCAGGTACCTCTCTTCGCAAGCTTGCACAAGACAACACACACATCCTAAAAATGCATGGGAGGCACCTCTGGAAAGAAGACAAAATGCTTAACAATACATCCCAAAGAGTCATAGGCATATCATGCACGAATTAAACATGGCAAAAATGACAAAAGTGCATGATGAACTAACGGATCTGCAATTTAACTCACGAAGCCTCCTTCTAACAGAATTTTGGGCATCAAGATGAACTCAAATGCAAGTGATGCAATGGAATGAAATGATATACATGTCGAGTCGAAGATTTTGATATATTATATGCCCAAATCGGAGCTACGGATGCGGAGATATCACTGGTCAAAGATAGCATAAAAATCTAGAGGGAGAGGGAAAAAGTCAACCCTAGAATTTCGGATCTGAGATCCAGATCGGGGCACTGTTCACCGACGCGGAAACCGAGGTTCGTCGGCCGGAGTTGGAGCTCTCGCCGGAGCTTGCGGACGCCGGGGAGGCCTTGGAGCGGCGCGCCGGCCGGAGGAGAGGACGGCGATGGGGCGGCGACCACCGGGCGGCGAGGCGGCAACCACTGGCGGACGGCGGGGCCGCGGCTCGAGGTGCCGACCGGCGACGATGGCAGGCGGCGGCGCCGGTGCCTCGGGTGGCCGGCCGCGAGGAAGAAGGGAGGCGGGGCGCGGGCGCGAGGCGGCGGAGGAGATGGGCCACGGGGGCCTCCCGCGGGCTCGGGCGGGCCGGCGCGGCGGCGGCGATGTGGGCGCCCGCCCGGGACACGTGGCGCAGCGGGGTTGGCTGGGGCGGATCGGCGGACGTTGTCCGGCCGGGGGCGGACACGTCCGTCGGCGGAGATTCTGTTTTTTTTAGGGTTTTGGACGGGGGAAGAAGAGATCCGAATGGAGGGGGGTATATATAGGCATAAGTAGAGCTAGGAGAGTCCAAATGAGGTGCGGTTTTCGGCCACGCGATCGTGATCGAACGCTCTAGGACATGGAGCAGAGTTTGGTGGGATTTGGGCCAAATTGGAGGGGTGTTGGGCTGCAACACACACGAGGCCTTTTCGGTCCCTCGGTTAACCGTTGGAGTATCAAACGAAGTCCAAATGGTACGAAACTTGACAGGCGGTCTACCGGTAGTAAACCAAGGCCGCATGACAAGTCTCGGTCCAATCCGGAAATGTTTAATCCCCACACACGAAAGAAAGCTAGAAATGACCACCGGAGGAGAACGAAGCGCCGGAATGCAGAACGGACAACGGGAAAAATGCTCGAATGCATGAGACGAACACGTATGCGAATGCAATGCACATGATGACATGATATGAGATGCATGAAAACGAAGAACCACACACGGAGACAAAGACCCGAACCCGAGAAACAAATATAACTTAACGCCGGAAACGGCAAGAGTTGGATACAAATAGGGAAAGTTATATCCGGGGCGTTACATAGATCCTATCTTGCAAGTCTATAGTCACCTATTATGTGTTATGATCCGTTAACCCCGAAGTGACTATAATCGAGATACTTACCGGTGATGACCGTAGTTTGAGGAGTTCATGTTTTCACTATGTGTTAATGCTTTGTTCCGGTACTCTATTAAAAGGAGGCCTTAATATCCCTTAGTTTACAATAGGACCCCACTGCCACGGGAGGGTAGGACAAAAGATGTCATGCAAGTTCTTTTCCATAAGCATGTATGACTATATTCGAAATACATGCCTACATTACATTGATGAACTCGAGCTAGTTCTGTGTCACCCTAGGTTATGACTGTTACATGATCGATCGCATCTGGCATAATTCTCCATCACCGATCCAATGCCTACGAGCTTTCCATATATTGTTCTTCGCTTATTTACTTTTCCGTTGCTATTGTTACAATCACTACAAAACCCAAAAATATTACTTTTGCTACCTTTACCTTTTGCTATCGTTACCACTACTTTCATATTACTTTGCTACTAAATACTTTGCTGCAAATATTAAGTTTCCAGGTGTGGTTGAATTGACAACTCAGCTGCTAATACTTGAGAATATTCTTTGGCTCCCCTTGTGTCGAATCAATAAATTTGGGTTGAATACTCTACCCTCAAAAACTGTTGCGATCCCCTATACTTGTGGGTTATCAGTAACCCCTCTTTTACCCGTTGTAATCTTTACTTAAACATGGTGCTTTATACTTCATATTATTATCCAATGATGTGTTGCCATCCTATGATGTCTAAGTAGATTTTCGTTGTCCTATCGGTAATTGGTGAATTGCTATGGTTGGTTTAATTTGCTTGTGGTTATGTTGTTGTCCTTTGGTGCCCATCATATGAGCACGCGCGTGGATCACACCATAGGGTTAGTTGTATGTTGATAGGACTATGTGTTGGAGAGCAAGAGTGACAGAAACTTCAACCTAGCATAGAAATTGATGCATACGTGATTGAAGGGGGACCAATATATTTTAATGCTATGGTTGGGTTTTACCTTAATGAACGTTAATAGTTGCGGATGCTTGCTAATAGTTCCAATCATAAGTGCATAGAATTCCAAGTCAGGGATGACATGCTAGCAGTGGCCTCTCCCACATAAAACTTGATATCGGTCTAGTAAAGTAGTCAATTGCTTAGGGAACAATTTCTCAACTCCTACCACCACTTTTACACACTCGCTATACTAACTTTATTGCTTCTTTACCTAAAACAGCCCCTAGTTTTTATTTACGTGCTCTTTATATTCTTGCAAACCTATCCCGTTACACCTACAAAGTACTTATAGTTTCACACTTGTTTTAGGTAAAGCGAATGTTAAGCGTGCGTAGAGTTGTATCGGTGGTCGATAGAACTTGAGGGAATATTTGTTCTACCTTTAGCTCCTCGTTGGGTTCGACACTCTTACTTATCTAAAGAGGCTACAATTGATCCCCTATACTTGTGGGTTATCAAGGCATCCACCTCCCTTGAGTGCCGCCATCACATCTCCCATGGCCGCACGAAGCATCCACGCCGGACCTCGGCCTCCCTCGAGCGTCACCGTCACGCGACCACAGGAAAGAAGCCTTGCCGCCGGCTGCGCCGCGGGGGCTTTGCCCGGCAGCGGCAAGGGGAGGAGGGAGGGCATGGGGTGGACTCAAATAGCATTGACCAGTCAAATATTATCATCACTAAAGCACAAGCGGCCGCCAGTGCCTCCGAGTTAGTGACGACTTTGTCATCATAATCGGGTCAATTTGACCCGTCTGTGATGATACCTAACACTGGTCTGCTGGACGGTCAGTGATAAAAAAAATCTAGTTTAAGAAAATTGGGGCTCCATAGTTAGCAATCTGCTAGCAGTGAAACCCCAAAATACACTAAGGCATAAATTATATACACATGCACAATACATAGGCACATACAATGAAATTGCATTATATTTCATACATACATGTCCAAATGTTTAGGGCTACGAATTCAACTAAGTGCTAATGTATTGATCTATGAGTAGATGAGTCTTGTCGTTGAAGAATCAACAATGCCATTGGTGCTAATCTGACACTTAAGTGAGTCCTTCGACTCACTTGAAATGCCTCTCGACTTGTCAGATTAGCGGTTGGGATTACACATCTAACATCTCCATCTCATGCATGTTTCTCTGTAGTTCATATGGTGATGAGACATCACATTTGTGACCTTTAAAATGTTGTTTAAGTAGCTATACTACTGTACTCTGGAGTACTATTAAGTAGCGCTGCTACAGAAGTTGACCCTAAGTTCACTGATGGAGAACGATAACAAATTATCACCATCATGTGGACCATATGGCATTCGCACAATCGTCTGGAACATGACGATGAAGGACTAGATCCAGCAACATCCATGAGGAGGACCAAGAAAGCCCTTGCTTTGCTCGAGTTGCAGTCGGTCCTTCCGTGCCACGGCTGGTGCCCACCGGAGCACGACGTCGTCAAGAACACCACCGATGAAGCCACTAGCAAGGTGGGAGGCGTGGCGCGTTCGTCGAACGCCTTCGTTGATGCTTGGTGCAAGCTACATATTGGTATTTCTGAACCACTTATAGCCGAAGCGATTTCTTTGCAAGCGTGTGTACGGTTTGCAAAATCTACGTGGCTACTTGCATGTGATGTTGGAGGTGGAATGCCTAGAGATGGTGTAACTCTGCAAAACTCGCATCTTAGTTGAAATTAGAGGGCCAGCTAGCAATTTCCTTTTCTTCGATATTCAACATGCAATTCAATCAACTAATATCCCAGCGCATCTTTGTGCCAAGAGTGTTTGGACAGTGAACACGACAAAGAGCTGGCACAACGAGACTCCTAGCTTCCTCGTGGCCAGCCTTCTGGTAGATTGTCCTGAGAATGCCTTTGTTTGAATAAATCTCTCTGAAATGCCCGCAAAAAAACTAAGTTGGGTAATCTTCTTTAAAACCGTTAATTTATCATTCTCTACGATCTTCTACCGTGGTAGATCTTCACATTCAGATTCCGTGATTTACACTAATTTTTTCCAGTACTCTTTTTTAATACAGCGGGAAACAGTAATCATCGAAGACATTTAATTACCTGTGCGATCAGCTTGACCATATAGTAGTACTAGTAGAATTGCGTGGATGAGGATCTAACTGATTGATTAGTACCACGGTACGAGAACGGTGTACCAACTGCGCTGCTAGTCTACGGTACGTACGCTGTACCGAGATGGCTTGGGTGTGTGTCGATATCGTAGCGGTCTGGTCTTCCAGCTTAATGGAAGGGCACTGTATCGCCGTACCCGTCTAGTCTCATGTTTGTTTGTAGGCGTACGGGTCTGTTATCGCCATGATAACTTCTCTTGTTCATGTGGGGTTTACCGCAAATCACGTACGTACGTCGTACGTGCATTCGCTATTAACCACGTATACAAAGTTAGCTAGGCTTGCGATTGCTAGATTGTGGTTATATTGAATTAATATATAATATGTTAAGAAAAAAGTTATGAAAGCAACGAAAATGGATCCCTGGAAAATAAACAAAAAAAATACTTGAAAGTTGAATTATCAAGAAGCCTACTTTTCGCTGATCTTTTTGGGCCGAACCCGGCAAGACTCAACTGCAACCTTTTCGTCCAGATTGGATCACTTGGCAGGTTTGTCTTTCTTTTTAGAACCCTTGGCAGGTTTGCCTTTTTTTTAGAAAAACATGTAACTTTATTCAAACACGAGAACAATTACATTACAGGTACTGTTTGAAAGAAAAAAAAATAACCATTACAGGGACAATCCTTCGGATCAATGATCCAAGAAATTACAAAGTACTAGCGCATACAACGGGAAATACACATGAGCTCTTGTGTGCTCCACCCCCTATATGATTATTAAATTAAAAAAAATACCAGGAAAATTAAAAAAAATCCAGAGTCTTAGGATATCAAACTTGGCGCCCAATATACTCTCGTGTGAAGTTTTGTAAAAAAAATACCAGAAAATGTATCCATGGCGAAGAAAATACAGTCCGACCACGATACATCCAAACAATTTTTCTTTTTCTATACATATGATTTATTTTGTCTTGTTACTGAGAATACCACAAATATCATTTTTTACACGAACTTCACATGGGAGTAGATTGGGCACCCAGGTTTGATATCCCAAAATCCTACGTTTTTTTATTTTTCTATTTTTCTGAATTCAATGTTCATAGGGGGGTGGAGCACCGAGGAACTCCAAATCCTCTTCCCTCATACAACTAAGAATTACAATAAAATCTCTCAGATACCCCTTCACCGTGGTAATAATTTTTAGAAGACAAAATTCTCTAAATCCTTCAACAAATACACCATAATTGGACCGGAGTAGTGACACCGCTACTCTCCACAAACTTGATTGCTAATAAAGATTTCAAAGAGCCCCTTGATTTGCCCATCCAACAAAATGGGAAGTCGTGAACAATGAATGGACTTAGACTAGGCATAGGGCATATCTAATGGACCCCAAAAGTTAACAGTAGAAAAAAACCTTCGAAGAGTTAACTTGCAAAGAATTCTGAGTATTGGGTGGTGAATTCTAACCGATCCCTATAACTTACCCCCCCGCCTCTTTTCTTAATTGCACACCGCTTTGCATAAAACAAGTCCATTGTACTATATTTCCACATATATAGTATTACCAAGAATTTTTTTTCTGTGCCTATTGGTCATTTCATCTAACACCCTATGTCCGGGCGTTGGTCCAAGCATGACACAGACATCGTGGTTACTATAACAGTTATGCGGCGGATGTGGCACAACCTGATTCCCAGCCTCGCCAACGCTCAGGCCGCGGCTTGGCTAGGGAGGTGGCGGCATTCGGCACGGCGTGAGCACATGACTCAATTGGGAGCCTCGAAAGAGGTGCGCAAGGGTGTGAGAGGAGGCTTGGGAGGTGGCAGTGGCCGGACACGGTAATGGAAAGGTGTGTTGAGGCCACAGCGTGGCCACGAGCTCCGACTTGATGGTAGGAGGTGGCGGTGAAGGAAGTACGTACGTGCAATTGTTGGTCTTATATATATACGAGATATGTGGAGGCTATGCCTGGTCTTATATATATACGAGATATGTGGAGGCTATGCCCCATGCAACCCTAAAAACAAACTTGGTAACAGCGCCACTTTTTCATCGCGCCGTCGCCCCTCCTCGACATCGCGCCGCCACTCCGATCTCGCGTCGCCGCCCTGGTCTCGCGAAGACCCCAAGCTCCTTTTCGCCTTCGTTCCTCGATCGATGGCTTCTGGGTCTTCTTCCGCGGCGATGCAGCTGGCCATCATCGGCCCTGTGGTGACGCCTCCGACCGCGACGGCGCCAGTCCCATCCATCGCGCCCTCCCTTGGTGTACGTCTGGATCGCGGCAACTTCCCGCTATGGCGAACCCTCACCGTGACGCATCTCTCCGGTGCCTCTCTCCATGGCTACCTCAACGGCTCCGTCGCCGCCCCGACCACAACCATCTCCCAGGGGGCGGGTGATGCCGCCACCACTGTGGCAAACCCTGCGTATGCAACGTGGTGGACGCGGGACCAGAAGGTCCTCGGGATGCTCCTCTCCTCCATGACGGAGGACATTGCATCTCAGCTGATCAGCGGCAAGTCCGCTGCTACCGCGTGGACCTCCATCCACGCCATGTTCAGCGTGCAGAACCGTGCCGGGGTTCGGCACATCCGGTGATAGATTCAGTCGCTGAAGAAGAACGACATGACTGTCAGCGAGTACATGCACAAGGTGAAGGATCTTGGCGACGCCATGGCCTCCGTTGGATCTCCCCTCGCTGATGACGAGATCATCGACTACATGATCGCCGGATTGGGCAAGGCCTTCAACCCGATCGCGGCTTCGCTCAGCTTCGTGGTCACCCCGGTCGTGTTGGCTGAGTTCTACTCCATGGTTCTCAACTATGAAGCGTTGCAGCTGTCGCAGCAGGCCGACGATGAGGAGTGGACCTCGTCGGCCAACGCCGTGGCACGGTCCGGTGCTCCTGCCCCCGTCAACCATCCTCGAGCGCCTGACACTGGTCGCGCAACCGACGTCTGCCCCGCTGGAGGCTACCCGCAGCAACAGGGGCAGGGTTACCAGCACGGCGGCCAAGACAACCGTCGTAACAACGGCGGTGGAGGAGGCGGCAACGGCCACAACGACAATCGTCGTTGGCGCCCGAGGTGCCAGATTTGCAAGAATTGGGGTCACGAAGCCGATACCTGCAAGAAGCACTTCGATTTGGACTACTCCAGCGGCAATGGTCGCTCGGCATATAATGCATCGACCTCCTCCAACAACTCCACGCACTGGGTTCTGGACTCCGGCGCCACGGATCACCTGACTAGTGACCTGGAGTGTCTTCAGTTCCGCGAACGTTACGGCGGCCATGATCAGGTTCAGGTGGCCAACAACTCAGGTTTGTCTATTTCGCATATTGGGCACTCGACTTTAGCCGGTTCTTCTCTTCGCCTGAACAATATTTTACACGTTCCAAATATTAGCCAACATCTTCTATCAGTCTATCGTCTTGTGTTGGATAATCGTATCTTCATTGAATTTCATAAATATTTTTTCCTTGTTAAGGACAAAGCCACCAGGAGAATTCTTCTTCAAGGTAGAAGCAAAGGAGGGCTCTACCCTCTTCCACTCGGGCGAGCCTCGCATCTGTCCAAGCATCAAGCGTCGTCCAGCGTCCGTGTCTCCTCATCTTAGTGGCATCAGCGTCTCGGTCATCCGTCCAAAAATGTCGTCAGTTCCATTGTTAGGAATAATGATCTCGAGTGTTCAACCTCAGATACTTCTGCTTTAGTTTGTGATGCTTGTCAATGTGGTAAAAGTCGTCAACTATCCTATACTGCTTCTGCTCGTGTGTCTACCATGCCTCTTGAATTAGTTCATACTGATGTTTGGGGCCCTGCTCGTGCTTCCTCTGGGGGGGGGGGGTACAAGTATTATGTGAGTTTTATTGACGACTACTCCCATTTTTTCTGGATCTATCTACTAAAACATAAGTCCAATGTTGAACAGGTGTTCTATGCTTTTCAAGCACATGTTGAGCGCCTTTTGGATGCTAAGCTTAAAGTTGTCCAATCTGACTAGGATGGCGAATACCATAAGCTGCACGGTTATTTTCTTCGTACGGGCATCTCTCACCGAGTTTCTTGCCCCCACACCTCCCAACAGAACGGCATTGCCGAGCGCAAACACCGACACTTGGTTGAAGATGGTCTTGCTTTGTTGGCTCACTCATCTCTCCCTTTACGTTATTGGGATCAAGCTTTTTTGACTGCGTGTTATCTCATTAACCGCATGCCCACCCCCGTGCTTGGTCAAGATACTCCTATTCATCATCTTCTAAAAATTCCACCCAACTATTATTTTCTTCGTACTTTCGGGTGCGCTTGTTGGCCTAGTTTGCGGAAGTATAACTCACACAAACTAGAATTTCGGTCCAAGATGTGTGTTTTTCTTCGATATAGTCCTATGCATAAGGGATACAAGTGTCTTGATCGATCTATGGGTCGTATATATATCTCGCATGACATTATCCTTGATGAGTCTGTCTTTTCGTTTGCTACTCCCGGTGTCACTTTCGATGTGTCTACACTTGACGAGGCTATTTCTTTTCCATCCACATAACCGGCTATGAGTGCTCATGTGCGTAATTATGACCTAACCTACTTGGCTACTAATCCTTCTGGCCTAGCCAGTGTTTCTCCTATGCATGATTTTTTACCCTCCAGTGATGTTCCGCGCCTGGCCACGATCGACGTACGAGCCATGTTGGTCGACGTGCATGGCGGCACGGCTTCCCAGGCAGGGGTCCCACATGCGCATGCTGGGCCTGCGTCGCCTGGTGCTGCGGCTGGCTCCCCCTGCGCCTCGCGCGGCCCATGAGCCAGCTTCGCCAGCTCCTGTGACACCGTCGCCGAGTCCAACACCGTCGTCGTCCTCACCTACGCCTCCGCCCGTCGAGCACCCTCATCCCATGGTGACTCGTACCCGTGATGCTACTCGTCGTGAGAAGGAATTTACTGATGGGACAGTGCGGTATAATCCTCTTCGTCGTGCCTTCTTTGCGACACCAGTGTCACATCGTGATGCCCTCCGTGAGCCGGCGTGGCGTGATGCTATGGCTGCTGAGTTTGCAGCGCTTCGACAAAATGGCACATGGGTCTTGGTTCCTCGACCCTCTGGCGTTAACGTTGTTGGCAGTAAATGGGTTTTCAAGACGAAGCAACACGCTGATGGATCTGTTGACAAGCACAAGGCTGGCCTCGTTGCTCGTGGTTTTACTCAACGGCAAGGTCTTGACTATGGTGATACTTTCATTCCCGTGGTAAAGCCGACTACTATTTGTTTGGTTCTTTCGCTTGCTGTTTCTCGAGGATGGAGTTTGAGGCAAATTGATGTCAGCAATTCATTTCTTCATGGCTTTCTTTCCGAGAATGTTTATATGCAGCAACCACCAGGCTTTGAAGATGCTCGGTTTCCTTCACATGTGTGCAAGTTGCAAGGAGCTCTCTATGGTCTCAAACAGTCGCCACGTGCTTGGTATGCTCGCCTTAGTGCTCGCCTTCTTCAGCTTGGTTTTGTTTCTTCAAAGGCGGACGCATCTCTATTCATCTTTGTTGTGCATGGCGTCCAGATATACATGCTTGTGTATGTTGATGATATTGTCATTGCTGGCTCCACTCCGGCTGCAGTTGATCGTCTGGTGCGATCCCTCTCCGACAGTTTTCCTATCAAGGATCTTGGTCCTCTCCAGTATTTCTTGGGGCTTGAAGCGTCCTACAATTCAGGGGGCATGACGCTGACTCAAAGAAAGTATGATTTGATCTTCTTCATCGTGTGAGTATGGAGAATTGTAGGCCTACCTCTACACTATTATCTGCCACTGAGCATCTGGCTCGTGAGGTCGGCACCCCCTTGGGTGTTGAGGATGCCACTCGATATCGCGGCATTGTTGGAGGACTTCAGTATTTAACGCTAACTCGTCCCGACCTGTCCTTTGCAGTCAACAAGGTTTGCCAGTATTTATCACAGCCGACTAATGATCACTGGGAAGCTGTCAAGCGTATATTGTGTTATGTCAAAGGGACTTTGAGTACGGGATTGAGGATTCGTAAATCTCCTTCCACTGGTGTCAGTATTTTCACGGATGCTGATTGGGCTGGATGCATTGATGACCGCCGTTCCACTAGTGGTTTTGCTGAGTTTGTTGGATCAAATCTTGTCTCATGGAGTTCCAAGAAACAGCCCACTGTCTCTAGATCGAGTACGAAGACAGAGTATAAAGCTTTAGCTAATGGAGCAGCTGAAGCAATCTGGATGGAGACCTTACTCAAGGAGCTTGGGGTCTTCAAGCAGCGTACCGCCATTCTATGGTGTGATAATCTTGGGGCTACATACCTGATGGCAAATCCAGTCTTTCACGCAAGAACCAAGCACATAGAGATAGATTTTCACTTTGTGCGTGAGCGCGTTGCTTCTGGTGTTTTAGATGTCAGGTTTATCTCGACTAATGACCAACTGGCTGATGTATTTACTAAACCGGCCACACGACAGATGTTAGAACGTTTCCGGTCCAATCTGAACCTTGTATGCAGTAGTATTTCAAATTGAGGGGGTGTGTTGGAAACCCTGTCGTATTGTAACATAACTCTGTATTGTTGGTCTTATATATATACGAGAATGTGAAGGCTATGCCCCACGTAACCCTAAAACCAAACTGGGAGGCGACACCAGGACCAGGGGCACGGGTGCAGGTGGTGCCAGCTCGGCACGCCGAAGCCAGCGGCGTGGTTGGAGATGTCGCCGACGCTGATTTTGGCGGCGGCGGGGGAGGTGGTTGGAGTAGGAAAAAATCGTAAAAAATGAGATATTGAGGATGAACGTGATTTTCAAAATATTTAGAGGGAGGTTTTTTTTTTGCGAGAACGGAGGGTTGCTTCTTGGATCTCCCTAGGACGTTTTGGTAAACTTGGTTCATATGAATGTCCAAATCATGTAAAGAGCGATATATTCTAAAAAAGAAAATTGAAATAAGAGTCATACAGTACAATATTACAGTTTTGGACCTAAATGCTTACATTGACCCTCCGTCGAAGCTAAGAGACGCCGCAGTGTTGGACCTAAATGCACGCCGATCACTAGACGGACGGCGGGAGGCGCAACGGTACGTGCTCGGCCACGCCGGCCGGAATCTTGGGATCGGCGACCGGAAGAGGGCACAGTAACCGTACGTACCACGTAGCTAGCTAGGGACCTAGTACTACCGCGTACGTACGTACGTACGTGCACGCAATTGAAAGGAGACGGCGCAACCAACCAACGATCTCGCGTGTCTCGTCTCGTATGGGAAGAACGGATCGGATGGGACTTGCGGGCGGATGGATCGATCAACCGACTGGAAAGACAGCACCACGTGACCGGTGGTTACTGCGGCGGAAGGACCGGCTAATTTGGCGAGGGGCCGAGCGAGGCGAGGTCGTTAATGGCGGTCGGGGCCGACCAACCGAGGCGGCTCGGCCGCCGCGCCGCCTCCGTCTGGTGGCGGAGGCGGAGGCGGTGTACGTGCGCTCGCTACGCTGCATGCGTGCATGCATCGGATGCCTCCGAGCGCCGAGCCGTGGATTCTGTTGTTGTTTTCTGTAGTCGATGTGGATCGACCTGACAATTGACTCGTCGCCGGCCGGCCTGGTCGCGTCCGCCCTGGTCCTGGCGTATATTAATGCACCGCGCGCGCTGTCGCTGGTCGTGGGCGTTTCTGTTCCTTGTTTCATCCAGAGATCTGGTGCACAAAACACTGCGTAGTAGTAGCACGATGATACGATCTACCATGGACAAGGTTAAGATGGAGGAGGCACCCTGGATGTGAGAATTACTGCTAAATGTGCGCACTCGCGGGGTACGGATGCCCCCTGCGGTTTGCACGAGTCAGTGGTTGTGCCCTTGCCGGTGCAAGTTGGTGATGAGCTCTACCGAAGATTCAGCACAAAGGTTGCACGAGTATATTTGTAAGTTGATTAGAAATTTAGTGATAATGTCATCACACCGGATCCGTGGCGCAATGGTAGCGCGTCTGACTCCAGATCAGAAGGTTGCGTGTTCGATTCACGTCGGGTTCAATATCCCGAACATATTAATCCGGTTTCTTTTTTCCTATCCCGGGCTCCACATTTTGGGCCGCATTTTCTTCTAAACTTATTGGACTTCATGTGGCTTTTGACAGCAGTCCATTCCCCCGGTTCAACATCTCAGGCCGCATTTCCCTTTTTTAGAGCCTTGGGCCGGATCCACTTTTTCCTATATAAACTTATTGGACCTCGTGTGGCTTTTGACACTGGTCCATTCCCCCAGCTCAACATCTTGGGCCGTATTTCTTTTTTGAGAAGCTTTGGGCCGTATCTTTTTTCCTATCAAAACTTATTGGACCTCGTGTGGCTTTTGACACTGGTCCATTCCCCCAGCTCAACATCTTGGGCCGTATTTCTTTTTTGAGAAGCTTGGGCCGTATCTTTTTTCCTATCAAAACTTATTGGACCTCGTGTGGCTTTCGACACTGGTCCATTCCCCCAGCTCAACATCTTGGGCCGTATTTCTTTCTTGAGAGGCTTGGACCATATTGCCTGTGTACGACTTTAGTTCTGAGTTCTAGGTTGCTTAAAAAAAACTCAGTTTTGCTAACGCACATCTAGATGTGCCTTAAGTATTGCACATCTAAGTCCCGTGTCCTTGATTTTACGCGGATATTTGTACAAACATTTTCTTTCCTTCTTTTTCTTTTCCTTCCTAATTTGATTGAGCCAGTTAGATGTGCAATAACTAGGACACATCTAGATGTGCCCTACACATACCCAAATAATCTGAATTCCAGGTCTTCCTTTTGTTCCGAGTCTGATAATTTTGGTCCTAGTTTCGTGAAAATGACCGAATTCTTCTACTTTTTTTAATCCAACGAGACATGGGAATGACATTGAATATTACTTGTCCGGGTCCTCTTGAGTAAGTTAGGGAACGTTCTAGTTACCGATGTTAGTTCATAAAAAAAACTTGATGCATGGACATTTGCGATTTATAATTAGTGATTTTTTTCTGTCAGGAAATAATTTATATTACTTAAATATCAATGGTACATTCCTTGTTACAACAATTTACTATCATAATTGGTACAGACCCAAGCCAAACAATTGTGCGCTTCTGACATCTACCACAGTTCGCCAATAGGTAACTGATATGATTTTGATAGAGATACACCTGATTAATATGAGTATTTCGTTCTTCCATCTTTAGTTTTATTTCGTCCACCATGAAAGTGTGTCTTGATCTAAAATGGTCGCCAACCTTAAAAACATTAGAACTGCCCCCCCCCACCCCCCCCCAAAAAAAAAATCCATTAGAATTGGTGAATTACTCCACTGAAGGGCCTTTTCATCCAGCGCGTAACTCAGCTTTGTAGTGCAAAATGGAAGGACAAGAGATCGCATCATGCAGTAAGAAAAGTGCATGCATCGTCTCTGGGTACCATACCGAATCCTGCTCAATTATCAGAGGGGTCAAAAGGATCCGCTGGTGTTTAGTTTCACCCATCCCTGCATCCACGGTTCTCAATGTGGAGTAGTGTCGCATGAAATATTAGCACCCTTCTCACCACATATCTTGCAGATTCTGAGATGACAACTTTGTTTTTTTACCATGTCATGTTCAAGACCCCGACCGATCAAAGTGAGTGATGAAACATAGCTACACATGAATATGTCGAATACCTCGGTTGGCCGCACAGGCTTGAAGTGGACAACCTCGTTGCAGACATACCAGATCCTCCAAGTAGCACGAAAAACTTCACCCTTTGATCCTCGGGAAAAATCATATGCAATATGGAGAGACCATTCAGTGACGGTGTTTCTAATGTTTGCTGGCTTGAGGAGGCGCCAAATGGCAGCCATCGACGACTACAACTCTCTTTCATGCGTGAATCTGCACAACACACGGAAGGAGTCTTCACATTCCATAGCACACATGATAGCCACCGACTCCTCCAATTTTCTTTCATGCTTCAACTTTGAGGTCGACATCGAGTTAGTTGATAGTCTCCATGCAACTATTGGCCAAATTTTTGCTTGATCTATCAAGGTACCATGCTAATTAAGATTCTTCCGAATTTCCCACAGGTGCATAACTGGAAAAATCTTGATTAGCATGATACAACTAGTCAAAAGCGAGCCGATAGGTGCTTCTCATCGAGAAGTTGCTTGGTTTCTCACAGAGCTGTGCTATACAGACGACAAATCCCAGACGTTTCATGCACGACATGAAAATCCAGCCGTACATGCATGTCTACATGCAGGGCCGTACCTCAGAAATTTTGGCCCCGGTGCGAAATGATAATCTAGGCCCCATATACAGGAAAACTAATCGAAATATTTTTCATTCACCATTGAGAAATATCAAAGATAAATCATGCCAAAAAAATATTTATTACTTTGAAATATTAAATTATCTTGTATTCTTAGAATCGTGCCTACGTCTATTAGACATCTTAGAAAATTATAAGCCAGCCGGATGCATACATTCATGAAAGAGCAGCAAATTAACTTAAGAACAGAGGAGTTCAAAACAAAAAGGGACAAACAACCTACAGTTGTTGAGTGTTGATGGATGCAGACCATGAAGCAACAACGGCGTATAGCGCTCCGATTGCTTTGCTCCTCGACCAAGAGAAACAAAGGAAACTCCGATTGCTCTGCTGAGGGATGAAAGAGAGAACGAAGAATCAAACTAAATTCACCCAATTTATAAGTGCGAGGTAGCACCATCGCAGCCGAATAAATCAGCAGTTGTAGCCATTTTTTTTGAAACAATGTGAATCCATTGGAGAAAAATCAGAGAGAGGAGACCAGGAGACGAAGCATTAAGTTGCAGCGATTTGATTTGCGCCTGTCGCTGAACAGAATTTTATGTGTTTGCGTACGCGACTGTTTCGACTGCCGTGAAGATGAGAAAGGAACATGACTGGGCCGGGGTTAAGGTCAGCAAGTTCGGCCGTGCCTTGTTTATTTAGTCTGTAATAATACCTGATTAGTTTTCTTGAGAACAAGTACCTGATTAGTTATAGTAATAACAATACTAATGTACTGTGCTAAAAAAATTAGGGGCCTCAAGATTTTTTGGGGCCCTGTGCAGCTGCTCCGGTTGCGCCTGCCCACATACGGGCCTGTCTACATGGGAGCAACGGCCACAGGGATTGGTAGTCGTCCTCACATCGTCCATCTTTTTCGTCTGTATAGCCATTTCGTTTCTCACATGCCATGCCAGGAAGTTATCATTGTTCCCTAGGAGAGATTTATTTTCAGTATTTCCTCAGCATCAAGGAGAAAGTGCTGACGGATCAAGTGAGAGTTCCAAGTATCATTAAGATTCAAAAATCATTGATCCAACCCAACTGACACCGTCCTTGCATTGATACTACCTTGAAGTTTGATTTTTGTTGGGAATCCAACGATTCCTCCAAATCATAACTTGAGTTTTCTTTCCGATTTCCATATCAATTTTAACAATTCTTGTCCATGAGATATACCTCGCCACGAGGAAGATAGATTACCGGTGAACATTGTATCCTCAAGCCTTCTGTTTGGATAATACTTGACCTTTAGAACTCTTGCACACAAACTCTTGCACACTAATTACTGGCAAACAACAAATGAGAAATTCTTACTGCTCTTCAACACACGTTCACCAGTAATTAGTGATCAAGCATTCAAGCATATGTTTAGGTTCTTGGTTTAAGTGCTTATACCTTTAGTGAATCTCGCTCGCACGGAACAAAAATAAATTCCCATCACAAGAGCAACTCTAGCAGATCCGCTAAAAATCTATACCGCAAAAATTGTTTCAGGGATCCTCTAAAACGAATCCCTCAAACGATTTTGTGGTATCGCCCATGGCACAGCAGAGTAGATCTGCTAAAAACGATACTGCAAATTTAAAAGGAAGTTCATCATGCATTCATAACATAAAAACAAATACCAGACTAATCTAGACCTAGGGATGGCCGGCTCATGGCTCATTAACGAGTTAGAACTCCTTCGCCGACCTCCAAAGAGCATGGGCGTAGTCGTGGTCTTCCTTGGCGACGGCGAGATGCTCTGTAGTGCCTTCTTCTCTAGCTACAACCGCACGTTGGGCGTCTAGCAACTCCTCATCCACTTCCGAGCATTTCTTGGTGTGCGGGTAGTGGGCCGCGTCGAGCTCTATGAAGTGAGCCCATGTGTCCCAGGCACCCTTGCGAGAGAGGCGTCCGCAGTTGCACACCTGCTTCGAACTCGGCTTGACGTCGGCCCGATTGGAGTTGTCGGCCTCTGGATTCTGTGACCTGCCGCGGCCCCCACGCCCGTGAGGTCCGCCTGCCATGGATCTGCTAAAAATGGAAGCAATCATGCGGAATCGCTCGTCGGAGGAGGCTGGATTACGGTGGAGGGGGGCAGGGAATATGAAGGACGTGAAATGTAAAACGGATGTTGTCCAGTACATATAGCGGCGGAGGATTTTTAGGGCCGTCTGTATATTGTACGGGCCGGGCCATTTTTACCAAACTTGTTTGGGCCCAAAAAGAATAAAACCTGTAAAACACGACTGGAATTATATGGGTCAGCGAGGTTTTAGAGCAACTCTAGCCAATAACCTAAAATAGAGGAGCAAAACGGCGTAGAGGTTAGAACTCCTCTGCCGCGATGCGACCCCTCACCTCCGTAGCCACCGCCACACTCACCACTGGCAGGAGTGGTTTGAGCTCGACGGGCGCCGTCACCCATGGAAAGTTGAGGTGCGGCCATCTAGAAGGAACCGAGCCATTGCTTTGTGTGGGTGTTGCGGTCGGTTATCTCCGCCACCAAGTTCCCCACGCCCGCTGCTGGTACTTAATATTCAGTTGCTGCGATGGAGGGAGGTCGGGGAAGTCCGCATCGGCGCGGTGACGGTGGCTTGAGGACGAGCCCGCTCTGCGCTCATGGCGGCGCGGATCTGCGTTGCGGATGGGCGGCAGTGAGCGGCGGTCTCGGGATCTGGCCATTGGAGCGACGGGGGACGGGCGGGGGATTTGCCGGCGACGAGGATTGGGGAGGAGGAGAGGGAGAGAAGGGTGGAGTTTTTTTTTTTACTCGGACGCCGAGTGGTGGAGTAAATATAGGCGTGGACTAAACGGTGCTGGAATCTTTTTACTCCTCTAAGGGCATCTACAATACTGGCCGCCTGACCAGGCGCTTATAGAGAAAAAAAAATATTTTTTAAAATTGGAAAATATCTAAGAGCCCAGCCTTCCAACGCAAAACGCTACCAGGGCGCTAATTGTGCGCTAATTAAACTGCTAATGCGTCACATGCAGGGAAAAAAAAGGAATGAAGCGCTCGACGCATCTATTTGTGCCTGGTGGCGTTCGATGCCAGGATTCGAAGCATGTAACTGCCAATAAATCGGGATATCAGTGGGAATTAGATCCTGACGCCGACCGCAAGCCCCCGCGTTTGGACATGTCCTGATAATTTTAGGTCTTGTACAATGGGAGGTGTTTAGGGAGGTGCTTAGAGAAATAAATCAGACTTTTTTTAAGAACCGGTGCTTATTTGTACAGGATAGACGCTTAACTAAGCGTCTTTCATGTAAAAATAGACACCGGTGCTTTTGAAAAACCTCGTTTATTTTTCTAAGCATCTCTAAGCATCTCTCATTATACGAGGCCTTACGGGTGCGGCTAGGTCCAGGTTAGAAAAGTAAAACCGGTTATGGGATCCGTTAGAGTTGGCCTTAGCGGAGAGTTGCTCTAAGGCTGTTCTATTTGGACACTGTACATCACTGCCATGCGTATAGTATAAGCTTGTCTGCCATTTTTCGTGTCCCCCGCGCATGGCAATTTTTGCATCAACACACAGTGATGAACTGCACCTGCCATGGCGTGGATGGAGGCCGGAGCGTTTCACGGTCACGGAGAAAGCAACGTGTCCACCGGTATATCTGCCCGCGCCGCGTATCTCCTGGGCCATGTCCCGCACACACACACACACACACACACACACACACACACACATCTCCACCACGACCCGAGGCAGCATCGATCATGCCCCACCCGCCCGCCCGCCCGCCGCTGCAGAACTATACGCACATGCACGTCGATCGTTCCCGTGAAACGCTGATCCAACGCATGCATGGTGATGGTAGGCCGATCGCGCGTGCTTGGGTTGGGTTGGGTACATGCCAAACGCCCCGCACAGCGAACCAGATCCAGTGGCCGGCCACATGCATGCGTCCGGCCAGCAAGGCCGATGCTCGATGGATCGATGGCCTAGTCCCGTGCTACTTGTGTGCACGGCAACACGGCCGGGACAAGTGACGGGGCACAAGGGAAGGAAGCCTACAAAAGCGGTCAGAGGACGGGGGGAATATTTTCTCGTGGTGAGGCCGACGGGCCGGCGTGGTGGCTTGACAGTTCCCATGGCAGCAGGCACAGTGTGCGTGACAGACACATCAGGGCCTGGAATCTCACGCCAACGCCTGCTGCCCACTCAGACTCAGGGCCTGCTCCCCTCCCTTGTTCCTTGCATGGATTTGCCCTTCGCCCCTTCCGGTTTTGGGGCTCCAGAGGGTCCCGCCCCCACAGCCGGTTCGACGACATCTCTCGTCTCGTGGCCATGGAGTTTCTCTTGTTCTTCCGAAAGGGACTGGGCGCTGTGGCCAAGGCGATCTTGATCGAAATCAAATCACGCGACAACTATGGCTCTCGACTCTCGTCACAGCGATCGATCGATCACGGCTAAACTTCTCGGACGGAAAGCATTAAGTTTGGAGATGGAACGGAACGGAACTGGTCGATCCGTAGCATTGCGGCGAGTGACCTCACAGCGTAATTACGCTGCGATAAGGGCTTGGATGACGGGCACCGCCGGAGAGGGACGGCAGGGAGGCCCCTGCGTCCACGGCTTTCCGTTCCCATAACTGGCCTCGTTTTCTTTCCCTGTTTTTCTGGATTAGATCACTTTTTACAGAAGCTGTAATTTTTACTGAGCGAATCTCGATGGGGGCAGGGCAGGACGGTGAAAAAGACCGGTCAAATGAAGCTGAACGTGATGGGAAGGCAGAGGTAAAATAAAACCCACGATTCACCCGTGCACAGCTGTTGCATGGAACAGTCGGTGCACACCCTATCCACCCTACCCTAGCAAAGAGAAAACAAAAATGGTAGGCAGCTATGGATCAATCGCCGGAAGTTGGAACACCCGTCAAATCGACACTTGCGCCCCTACCAAAATACTTTAATCAGACAGGAGAGGGAATATATTTCCGGAGAAGATGGTGTCCAGAGATACGAGACACACTAAAACGGAGAGGAGATATCTTAAACTACGGGAGGTGGCCCACCCCGACGGCCCAAGAGGATCCAGAGACTGCACACATGTCCTTGCCACATTCGCTCATCACCTCCCTCCCTGGCCATGGACATGCATGCTAGGGAAGCGCTCTCTCTCTCTCTCTCTCTCTCTCTCTCTCTCTCTGGTTAGCTGACCTAACCGGCCCCTGCTTCCCGCCACATACTCCCTAATTCTCTTTCAATAAGATAATCATGCAACACACACTTATATACTAATCTTCATGAACTGGATCCACCATGATTTTGATTGAGAACAGCAGATGCTCGACTAAGGAGGTGCGGGGCCCACTCGATCAGATGCCACGGAGCTGATCATCGAATCATTAGGGGGGCACACATGCATTGAGACAAGGCACGGGGAACCCTAATACTGAACTCGCCCCCATCATGTCATGTCATGCGCACTGTGCAAGGGCGGCGACGTGATGTGATCCGCGCCCAAGGACAGTAATCGGGATTAGATTTGCGTGTGACGGTTGAGACATGCCAGTCATGGGCCAAAGGTAGCAAGACAGTAATGGCGCAGAGCTCCGGCGCCACCCATTCTTTTAAGCTCTAATTGCTAGATTAGCTAGCGGTGCTAACTACTATCGCAACAGGTCAAACTGTTAGGTTTCCGTCATGAGATCATCACACACTCAGTAGCTAGCTACTCACCACATAGTTATATTACAGAGAATTAGTAGTCTATCTATAGCCTAACTGATCGACCTGCTAACTTAACGAACGCAGCTGCCAAAACTATCCATATCTTAGTTGATTGATTGATCATAACCTGGCAAAATGATAATGAAATATACTACGTAGTATATTGATGGATCCCAATACAATAATGCTAATTACACCCCCCAAATCACCACACTGCTGATTAATCTACAACTATACAGATCACACCACAATGAAGCTAATTAACGGTGCTAGCTCGATCCCTCGCGGGCTTATTTACAGTAGTCAAGCACCGGTATATGCGCTAATAATCGATCGATCCTTCGCCACGAACGCGGTGCATGCGGAGAGCTTGCTTGGTCAGTAGCCCCACGGCGCGGGCTCGTGGTCGAACTTTTGGCCGAAGGAGGAAGAGATCTCGGGGTTCACGTCGGAGGTGAGCCCGGTGTCCTGCGACGCGCTCAGCCTCTCCCGCTCGCCCTTACACGCCGCCGGCTGCTGCTGCTGGTTGCCGCACGGCGCCATGTCGTCGGCGAGACCGCGGTGGTACCCGCTGCTCTCCAGGAGCTGCACCAGGCTCAGGCTCACGCCGTGGTGCAGCTGGCCCCCGTACTGCGTGAAGCTTGCCAACGGGGAGTACGATGAGGCTAGGCCGTGGTGGTCCGTGTCCGTGGCGCAGCCGCCCGTCGCCGTTGGGTTGAAGAACTGGCCCGCCTCCAGCGCGTTGTTGGAGAAGCAGGTCACGTGCGCCGCCGGGTCGACGAAGGAGGCGCCGGAGCCGGACATGTCCAGGAGCGGAGGGAGCGGGGTGACGGCGGCCACGGAGGACCCTATCTCCTCCATCGTCCCCACGCCGCTCTTCTTTGCTGCTGACGACGCCGGCGCCGACGACACTACGCCGCCTAGCAGGCTCTTCTTGAACACCCTGCACAGCACCCACTCGTTCTGCAAAGATAACCGGCCGGCCGGAGATTACTACGACTGACCAAGTATATATGATCGATCACAAGCAAAAGCAAGATACATGTTGCATGGTGAAAAGATGTTGCTACCCTGGACGATGCGGCCCTGCCGCCGGAGAGGGAGCCGCGGCTGGTGCTGGCGGCGTGGAGCTTGGCGTTGAGGCGGTACTCGTGCATGACCCAGCCGGACTTGTCGCCCTTGGGCGCCCTCCCGGTGTAGAAGACGAGCGTCTTCTTCATGCCGACGAGGGCCTTGCCCCTGAAGATGTCCTTGTCCTTGCCGGTGGCCTTCCAGTAGCCGGACTCGGTGGCCCTGTTGGTCCTGAGCCCCGTCGGGTACTTGCGGTCCTTGAGGCAGAAGAAGTACCACTCCTTCTCCCCCATCCTAGCCAGCGCTGCATGCACACCCACGAGCGCGCGCGCGCGCGTTGTCTGATCAATTCGGTAGCTCGTGGGTTCTATCGTATGGATCACACAGGTTGGTGCATGAAGAGGTGCTTACATGGCAGGTCCCAGGGCTCGCACTTGTTGAGGTCGGCGACGGAGACGGCGAGGGCGGCGAAGCGGGCGTCGGCGACCTTCTTGGCCAGGTAGTGCGTGATGAGCTCCTCGTCGGTGGGGTGGAAGCGGAAGCCCGGCGGCAGGTCCATGGCGTGCTGCTCCTGCTCGCCGTGCTCCATCACTTGTTTTTCCCTCTAGAAATCAACCAAACAGATCATAGAAAGCTTGAATCATGGATGAAACAGAAGCATCATCCACTGGATTGAGGGATGAGAGAGAGAGAGAGAGAGATCCGAAGAAGGGCCATGATGATAAGGTGGTAATTAATTACCTTTTGGAACTGATGATGATGATATGGACTCAATCGGCAGCGGATGGATCGAAGGGGAGTTGTTGAGAGAAAATAAAGCGGAGATGGAGGTGGCGCGCTTAAATACTGGAATTTGCCGTCTGGACGCGAGAGGGGGATCCTTATTCCTTTTAGTAGAAAGAGACGTGGCGATTTAAGGAACTCCGTGGTGATGCTTCTACATCGGGCGTGCTTGCACTCAGCAAAATTAATTACAGACTCAATTAATGCTAAATAAAAGGACTATGGGCCAAGTGGAGTAATTTGTTTTTCTGATTTTGATAATTCTCGGTCGAGAATTCCTTGGTTCTTAACCGGCACCAAGGACCGATCGGACGATATGACCCGTGCGAGATATTCGTACTTTTATCTGACAACAAACACGGCAGAGTTTTTGCACTAGAGATAGACAAAATATTACTCCCTCGATAAACTAATATAAGAGCGTTTAGATCATAGTTTACAAAGGAAGTACATCTCTGTAACTTACTGTAAAATGTCGATAATACGCTAGCGCTCTAGTCGGCTGACCTAAGCGCCGTGACTTCCTCTGGTTTCGTCCCCCAACCCTAGGTGGTTAGGGCAAACTTCTCCTTTCAGACTTCATCGACGAACCCATGGATTAGTCTCCCCTCTGCCTACAACTCTGATGTCCGGTGGAGGGAAGGGAAATCTGGTGTCTTCGCTTCGGTTAGTAATTTAGGTTAGGATTTTTAGTCCTTGCTGGTGCGACGATTGGACAGATGGAGGTGCTTCTTCTTCGAATTTGTCTTCCGGGGTTCGACCCCCCTCGAGTTCTTCCCGCTGGACGTAGTCAACGGAGCTCCAGCGTAGATTCCTGGCATCTTCTTGAGGCGATGAGGTTAGGGTTTCTTGTCATGTGGTGAGATTTGATGTCGGGTGCTTCAGGTCTATGCAACAATTCAATGGCGACGACTGTGGCTCCAGTGCGCTGGTCCTTAGAGGCACGCGCACGAAGACATCCCAGTTGTTATCGACAAGATCAAGTCGACGGCTTGTTCTGACGACAGTAGTGGCCATTCGATGGTCTCAAAATCACGGTGTAGTTTTTATTATGTTCGAGATATTGTATACTTCCGGTGATTTTTTATAATTCTCGATCTACTAAACCATAAATGCTCTCACAAATTATAGCCGTTAAATAAATATTTTCTCATCCTCTTGTACTCCCATAAATCCTGAAGTAGCTAGGTCTAATAGTTCCATTCTAGCGTTTACTAGAAAATACGTGGTTATTTTTTCCTTTTTTCAGATGGAAATAGTTATTTATTGGTCATATGGAGAAATATCAAAGCCATTTTTCTTGTTTCTCTTTTTGAATTGTTGATGTAGCGGTAACCTAACCATAACCTTTGGAATCTCTGACCTGTGCTGAATACATTTATAAAGCCAGCGGTACGAAGTGTACATTCTTTCTGCAACTCAGAACATCAGAAGAGACCCAGCCTAGCTACAAGCAGTACTAGTACTTCAAGCGACATGATTTTATCATCTCGATGTTTAATGACGGCATGATCATACTCCTACTGTTGCGCAGTTGATGATCGATCATAGGAGTAGATCATAGGCTGGCCTACCGACACACAGAGAGATCGATGCAGCCCACATCTCAAATTCAGAAAAGAAAAGGAAATAAAATAAGATGCAGCCCAACCTGATTTGCCATGGCTCGACCAATGCCCGGCATGCATGATGAACCAGCAGCTCGGAGACAGCGCATCGGTCACGAGACGATATAGCCGAATAGCGGAGGATCACAACGCTCTACATGCGTCCAAGGAAAGATAGATGTTCAATCATGCATACGCGTAGCATCCATTTCTTAAAGACCGGCGTCCCTGTAGTGCCAGTGCATGCACAGAGGATCCACTTGAGGCTGCGGGGCTTAAAACGGAACGGATGTGTGTGAGCACTGAGCAGGCAGGGGCTACTGTGCAATATTCCCGTGTGGGCGTCCACTGCAAAGCTTGACAGATCTATGCTAGGCATGTGGTACACTATCGTTGCGTTGGTACGGGGCACATAGCGGCTGAAGAATTCAAGATTACTTTACTTCCGTGGTTGCGTGAAACAAAATAATTACAGATTCGTGTATTCGTGATACTGAATCAGCGCTAGCACACAGTGTGTGTTCGTGATATGGGACCGTACTGGTTAGAGCAACTCCTTGTGTTCTCCAATCTCCGGTAAGAGCATCTACAGCGACCTCTACAGCCTGATACACCAAGGGTGTGTTTGATTATCTGCATCGTTTCTTTTCAATTTGCATACTTGTTCTAGTTGGATCTGACTGAGCAAATGCAGGTCAAAAATCAATGGACGGATTTGCACTTAGTTTGGTTGCATGCATGTCCTCTCCCTGCATCGTGCCTCCACGCACTGCGTTTGGTTGCTCGCATTGTATGTGCTCACACGGGTGCATGTTGTTTGGTTACATACAAGCATAGAGTTGTGCTCACTTTGTATCCTACTTGGTGAGCTTACCAATACTACTACACCTTACATACGATCATACCAAGCACGCCAACGCCACAACACTGCTATGACGATGAACTGGACGAAGAAAATGAAGTTCTTCAGCCCTAACGGTCGATCCGCCTTCTTGCCAACCTTAACCTTGCTGCATGAATGCTCTCGCACATACTTGAAGTAAGCATCTTCTGCCGCATGCCTACTTTTAAACCCTCCTCTGTGATTGTTGTTGTTGTACCCTGAAACTTGTTTGTTGCAAACTTCTCATGAACTGTAAATCCTTGAAACCCTACCTTCGAACACCACATACCACTTGCCCTGGCAGTGCAAACGAGCAATAAGTTCAAGCAACAAGCATTGGAACACACAAACAACAAGCAATGAAGAACTCTAGGAGCAAGCAATGGAGCAAAAGAGCATTAGTAAGCATGCATGATCATAGCAAGTTCAACCTAGCACTACTATGGTGTCATCCTACTACCACATCCAAAAGAGGGTGTCATCCTACCACCACAAGTTCGTGATCACCGCGAGGATCACCGTGGGGGGTTAGTATATACCACCTCACCAAAATATACACACCATAAGATTGTTTTCAAGCCCTAACTACACAAAATATACATCGTCATCGTCGCCGTCATCCTTGTCGCCATCGCCGTCGAGGATCATGGACGCCGCCGCCGCCAGTATAAGCAGCAGCAGTAGTAGTGCTTGCCCAACCAGGTCCTCAGCCAGAGCACCTTGTGGTCTGCTCCCATGGCAACAAACCCAACACCCTGGGCTTTACTGTCCAGCAGGTGGCTGAGAGCCACCATGAGATCCTCTGGGCTGAAGACAATCTGATCCATGACGGCGCTGTAGAGTTTAGGGTGGACATCCACACTCTTGCTCTCTCTGATGGCGCTGGCCACCTCCTTCACTGCCTCAGTCATGCTGCTGAAGACGCTTAGCTCCTCCTCCATGAAGCCTGCCCGCTTCTTCTTCCTATCAAGCACAGGAATGTGCTCAACATCCTTCTCAGGAGCATCAACGTTGATGGTGTCTGACTCCTGGGTGTCTGGATACTCCGGCATCAGCGAGCCCAATGGCTGACCAGAGCCCATGGCATGCTTGCCGGTTACTAGCCCGAAGGACAAGATCTGCTGCATCTAGTGGTAGTTCTGGATAGGGGTGTTGAGGAACTCTGCGTCCTTGGGGTGAGCCTAAGAAGAAATAGGGCAAACATGTTAGTTAGTATGGCAATGGTTCATAGGCTTGAACTGCTAGTCTGTTAGAATGGCATGGTTTCTAAGTTAACCACGATGTGGCCTTGGTAGTGCTCTGCCTCCAGAAGGATCGAGTAGGTGTCCTCATCCTATGAAGCACCGCTAAGGTCTCTGAGCCTGGACACTTGGATCCATCGGGATCTCCACTTCCTTAGGTGGTTGTACACCTGGGTCGAGGTGACCTCCTGTCCACATAAGTCAAACACCTGCTTTGTAACAAGGTTCAAGTGCACCTCCTTGAAGCCTTTGTCAGTCCTCACCCCACTAGCTATGATCTCACACATCTTCTTAAGCACAAAAGTGGTGAGGAACGGCTGCGATTTCATGTTATTCCCCCTGCCATCCTTCTTCTCATTTGCTGCTGCCTTTTGAGCAGCAGCATGAGCAACAACATTGGGTTGAGTTAGCACAAATGGAGGTACCGTAGGCGGCACCTCGAAAACCTCTGAATCAAGAGGCATCTGTTCCATAGGAGGTTGTTGTTGGGGAACGCAGTATTTCAAAAAAATTCCTACGGTCACACAAGACCTATCTAGGTGATGCATAGCAACGAGAGGGGAGAGTGTGTCCATGTACCCTCGTAGACCGAAAGTGGAAGCGTTTAATAACGCAGTTGATGTAGTCGAACGTCTTCGCGATTCAACTGATCCAAGCACCGAACGTATGGCACCTCCGTGTTCAGCACACGTTCAGCTCGATGGCGTCCCTCGAGCTCTTGATCCAGTTGAGGACGAGGGAGAGTTTCGTCAGGACGACGGCGTGTTGACGGTGATGATGAAGTTATCGGCGCAGGGCTTTGCCTAAGCACTACAACGATATGACCGAGGTGTGTAACTGTGGAGGGGGCACCGCACACGGCTAAGAGAAGGTAAAGGGGGTGATTAGACTACTTGACCAAATAAAAATCTAGCCTTTTCCCAATTTTAATTCTTGGAAGATTTTAGCAACTTAGCACAAGTCAAGCAAACAACCTACACATGCAATTCTAAGAGCATAGCAGCGGAATGTAAAACAATTGCATATGAAGGTAAAGGTAAAGGGAGGAGTTTGGAGGGAGCAAACACAATGTAGACACGGAGATTTTTGGCGTGGTTCCGATAGGTGGTGCTATCGTACATCCACGTTGATGGAGACTTCAACTCACGAAGGGTAACGGTTGCTCGAGTCCACGGAGGGCTCCACCCACGAAGGGTCCATGAAGAAGCAACCTTGTCTATCCCACCATGGCCATCGCCCACGAAGGACTTGCCTCACTAGGGTATATCTTCATGAAGTAGGCGATCTCCTTGCCCGTACAAACTCCTTGGTTCAACTCCACAATATTGACGGAGGCTCCCAAGTGACACCTAATCAATCTAGGAGACACCACTCTCCAAGAGGTAATAAATGGTGTGTTGATGATGAACTCCTTACTCTTGTGCTTCAAATGATAGTCTCCCCAACACTCAACTCTCTCTCTCAGAGGATAGGATTTGATGGAAAGATGATTTGAGTGGAAAGCAACTTGGGGAAGGCTAGAGATCAAGATTTATGTGGTTGGAATGAAGTATCTTGACCTCAACACAAGTGTAGGTGGTTCTCTCTCAGAAAATGTATGTTGGAAGTGTAGGCATGTTCTGATGGCTCTCTCCACGAATGAAGAATGGGTGGAGGGGTATATATAGCCTCCACACAAAATCTAACCGTCACACACAAATCACCAAACTCAGTGGGACCGAATCATACAACTCGGTTAGAGCGATTTAGTTCATAATGTGACCGTTAGGGTTTTCGGTGGGACCGACAAGTCAACTCGGTGGGACCGATATCATTAGGGTTAGGGCATAATGTAATCCCGGTGAGACCGATTACACAAACTCGGTGAGACCGATTTTGGTAATAGACTAACCAGAGAGTTCGTCAGGCAATCTCGGTGGGACCGATTCGCTCTCTCGGTAGGACTGAAACGTTACGAAAGGGAAACAGAGAGTTTGCATTGCAATATCGGTGGGACCGATCGCTCATCTCAGTTGGACCGAAAAGTTATGAAGGGAAACAAAGAGATTACAATTCCATCTCGGTGAGACCGAGATCCCTATCGATGAGACCGAAAAGACTAGGGTTTGTGGCAGTAACTATGTCAAGTGAACTCGGTGGCGCCGGATAGATCAAATCAGTGGGGCCGAGTTTGACTTTTGGTTTGGGATATATTTGGATATGAGAAAGTAGTTGAGGGTTGTGGAGCATATCACTAAGCACTTTGAGCAAGAACCTCATTAAACAATACGTCATTCGCCCTTAATAGTATTGGCTTTTCCTATGGACTCAATGTGATCTTGGATCACTAAAAATGAAATGTAGAGTCTTGTGCTTTGAGCTTAAGCCAATTTTTTTGTCCTTAGCATTTTGAGGGGTCCACTTTTTAATCCATGCCATCCCAATCATTGATCTTTTCTTGAAATATTTATCTTCAAGTAGCATTAGCTCAATGAGCTATATGTTGTTAGGAATTACCAAAACCACCCAGGGATAGTTGCACTTTCTATCTCCCCATTTTTGGTAATTGATGACAACATATAGATCAAAGCTTCAACAGATGATTATAAGATTGAAAAACATCGTCTCTTTGAGAAGTATGTGATAAGCAAGAGCTCCCCCTAAATTTGTGCATTATTTAAAATTTGTTTTTTAATGCAAATGCACAATTGATTAGGATCATGTTTTACTCTTCCATGTCACATACATCTTGGTGGAGCGCTCAAAATGATAGAAATTAAAAGCATGCACTCATCACCAAGCAAGTGAATGATCATATATATGAATATAAAGGATAGCATCATTCAACCAAACATTAAGGTAGCATATGATCAACCACATGATCATATAAGTATCTCACAAGGACATAAAGTATCTCACACAAGCACACAATAAAGTAGTTCAACCAAAATAGCAAGAGAGACAAAAAGCAAGACGCTCTCTCTCGAAGCCTATGATCTATACATATTTCTCCTCCTTTGGCAATAAGTTACCAAAAAGTTTGAAAATGCATAGTGCTATACGTCTCTCAAGCTTGGTCTTCGGGAGGTGGTGTAGATAGAACTCCAAGGACGAAGGCTTACGATGAAGTAGTTGGAGCTGATGGAGTGGGTGCTGGAGGTGGCACTGGAGCTGTAACTACTGGTGCTGACACTGAAGCTCTAGCATCTGAGACTAGCACTGCAGCAGACCTTGAACCTCGTTGCACACGCTTAAAAGCATCAGTGGTTGCTTTTCCTCTCCTCTCCTCTGCTTCCTCCTGAAGCTGCTCAACTGCAGTCTGAATCTCAGTCACCTTCAGATCAAGATCATAGAATTTTGTTTCCACAATCCTCTCCAGGCTCTCCTGATTCTGAGTTAGGGTGGCCAAGCCCTTCTCAATCATCAGTGTAGCTTGAATCAGATAGCCTAACTGATCTTGCTTGCTCTTCAGGAAGACTCGAGATGCCTCTTCAACACTTGGCATCTGGGCAGCTTTCTCAGCCTTTTCCTTAGCTCTCTTCTCCTGGACTTGAGCTGATGATGGTTCTTCCTCATTCATCACAACAGTGTTGTTTTCAAACTCAGGATATAGAGGTAGATGCTCCTTGTCCAACAAGTAAGTCCTTGTGCCCATTTTAGAGTTGATGAGCTCCTGAATGTGTGGAGCATATCCACAACTCCTCTTTTGATCAGCAACAGTCCTTTTGATCGTTTCTACAATCAAGCTCATTTTGAATTTCTAGGGAACATCAAAAATTTGCAGCATGTTGATGGAGTGTCCTCGGATCATCTTGTGATCTCCTGACTTAGGTAGCAATGTGTGCCTTAAGATCCACTTAATGGTAGGCAGACCAGACAACAGATAGTGTACAGATCCAAACTTATGTGTTTCTAAAGCCTTATCAGGGATCTCCTTGTACACGTTTGCCATTGAGTTGTGGTCTTTCTTCTTGGTGGCATACACATCCAAGTCATCTTCATGTTCCTTTGGGGCATTGATTAGCTTGGCCCATTCATCAACTGTGGACTGGTACCTAGTACCCTCAGACATCCAAATTATCCTCCCATCTGGATAGAAGTGGGCAGTGGAGTAGAACTGCATGATCAACCCATAATTCCATTTGGTGAGCTTTTGTCCAACGAATTCATCTACTCCACAAGCCTTAAAGTTGTCATACACTCCAGGGAAGTGATCTTCATTTTTCCCGGATGAACTCCCATTCCACCCATTTCATGTCACACACTATGGGCTTCTTGTCAAGCAGAATGGTCTCATAGAAATCTTGTTGTTCATTTGTATGGAACCTGTAGTCAACTGCAGTCCTCCTCCTAACAGCATAGGGATCAGACTGTCTCCACAACCTCAATCCTGCATCTTTCTTGATGTGCATGTCCTCAGCGACTAGGTGAGCATCATTGTAGTCAGGAATTTTGGGCTTCAACTTCCTGAAGACAAGAGAATCATCATCTTCTTCTTCAGCTTCAGGCACTGGGGCCTTGTTTTTCTCCTCAGCAGGTATATTCCTGGTGTTCCTCTTGGGTTTTGGGGGTTTCTGAGCAGCAGACTTGGGCTTAGATGGAGCAGACCCTGACTTGATTGCATCTCCAATAAGCTTCTGAGCCTTAGGAGCTGGTGCAGCATCCTCTTCCTCCTCCTCTTCTTCTGAATCTCTCATAATGGAGGATATGCCAAGTACTTTGGCAGTGGTCTTCTTGACCCTTTTCTTTTCTTTTCTTTCCTTCTCCAGCAGCCTCTCTAGTTGGCTTGGAGGTATCAGTGGTTGAGGCTCTAACTTTTAAGGTTGGCACCCTCTTGGCAGGGGCCTTTTTGTGCAATCCAGGCTTGGTTGATGCAACTGTGCCATACTCTTTCTTCAGCACCTTTTTCTTGGAGCTGACTTCTTCCTCAACAGCCACATAATCCTCATCCTCAGAATCTGAGGTCTTCTTCTTCCTTGTTCTGGTGGCTGCCTTGGGCAAGTTGCTTGGTGTGCTCCTGCTGCCCTCATCAGAAGTGCTAGAGGGACTAGTGCCCTCACTCATATGAACCTGCTCCTCAGACTTGTTCTGGCTGTCACTTTGATCAGACATCTTGCAGGCAAACTGTCAGCAGACCCTGTGAATAGATTGTAGATGGGGTAGAGTAGATGAGCATCACAAAGTGCAGAATTTTTGCAGAACATATGACTTAAGAACTTAGTTTTAGTTCTTCACAGAAAGCATTTCGGATCTACCGATATGTAAACTCGGTGATACTGAAGCAGCTTTTGGAACCTAAACTAGTGAACTCGGTCAGACCGAGTCACAGTTCGGTGGCACCGAGACTGCTAGGGTTTCACAGAGAATCGAACTCGGTCACACCGATTTGCAATTTTTGGTCAGACCGAAAACGCATGTGCAATGGCCTAAGCTGAATCGGTGAGACCGATTTCTACAACTCGGTCGGTCCGAGATGAGTTCGGCGGAGATCTAACCCTAAATTTTTGAATCTAATCTAATCTACGGGATGCTTCTGGACAGTATAATTTCATACGTGGCAAGAATCATGGCAAAGCAATGTGCTACGAATCGGAGTTAAGGAATAGCACAAAGATCAATTTCATACCCTACTTTGGCGGTGAACTTGCTACGGCGGCAACGGCAGGGCAGATTGCCGTTGACGGTGGTGGAGACTAGCAGCGGGAGGTCGCTGGCGGTGAGAGGACGATCCAGAGACCCGAGGAGGCAGAGCAGGTCACGCGCGGGTGAAAGGTTTCGGAAAAATTCCACAATTTGACCCGTCAGTATATATAACCTAACCCTGTCGGTGTGACCAAGTGGAACAACTCGGTGGCACCGAGATGCAGAACTGCAAGCGGTTACTTCAACTCGGTGTGACCGAAAAGTTCTAATCGGTTGCACCGAGATTGAAAACCTAGATCAACTTAGTGATCTCGGTGTGACCGAAATGGATGACTCGGTCATACCGAAATGCACAAAGAGGTTTTGGAAGTTTAAGTCTATGACGAATCAGGGACTACGAGTGCTCCTCACACAGAGTGGTTCGAATCTGACTTGATCAAACTTTGTGATGTAGCATGAATAGAGTTTGAGACAAGGAAAGCATAGATAGATAGAGGGAGTTCTTAGGCATTCTTGTCCATACATTTGGCAAAAGAGAAAAAGCCAAACAATCAAAGCAACAAATGGATGTCCTCGAATGAGTAAAATATGCAACCAACATGCTCACACAATAAGATGGCAAAATAAATATGTGGCAAAGCATGCACAAACACTATAGCATCTATCAAGCAATTTGGCGATGACTAGGTCATCTATATATGAGTATATTGACTTAGGAGTCAAATGAGAACATTTGATCGTAGGTCATACTCATCGTTTAAGCACAAGTGGGGTTGCCACTTTTACATAAAGCATTGTTGTGTTCACACCATTAGAGTTGCTTTAGCTCAATTGATTAGAGTAAAGCTCCCCCTAGATGTGATATCCCCCCTAAGAGGGATGAACTAACCTTGGGTTTTGTCGATGATGACTTCATGTAGGTGTTGAAGATGTAGATGCTCAATGTTGATGTAGATCCTTTGGAGCAATCCTTTGGAGTGAGTTGCACTTTCAATACCTACACGGGTTAGTCCCACAAGGAACAAACAAGGATATCCATAGACAGAGTGATATTTACATGAGATGATGTCCATGAATGCATTAGGTTACCTTGTCCCTTGTCTTAGCAACAAGAGGGTTTGTGACTCCTTGAACTAGTGCAAGATATGGAAGTTGTTTGCACTTGTCCTCGCCAAAATGATATGAGTGAAGTGTGTTGACGGAGTCACCCTCAAGAACTCTCTCGTTCTTATTCTTCGGGATCCACACCATCTTGATGGGAATCCTTGGAGTTGTAGTTGTACTTGATGAAGTAGAACTTGATGTAGTCTTGGGAACCCACTTGACCAAGGCTTTGGGAGCTTCTTCAAATGCATCAGTCTCCTCTTGAAGCTTGTCCTTGACTTTTTGCTTGTGGTCTTGTGGTGGAAGATCATCTTGAGCTTGTGTTCTTTGGAAAGAAGTAGGATCATACTTCTCTTGTTGAGGAACAAATTTCGTCTTGGGGTATTGATCTTCTCCCCACTCAACTCCATTGGCATTGAACTTTCGTTCAAAACCAACACCTTGATTCTTCCGGTGTCTTCCTTGCTTGTGTACAATTTCCTCAAATTGCTTACTTCCGGCAAGGCTCTTGTAAACACCTTTCTCTATAATTCCCTTCAATAAGCTATTTTCTTGCTCAAGTGTAACTTGGCTAAGAGAATCATTAGTGGAATCAAGAGAACTACTAGAAGCAACATCATTGGGTTTAGCATGATTATTGTTACTACTAGAAGAAGAATATTTCTTACTCTTGTTGCTAGATTTAACTTGTGGCATGTAAGTAGACAAAAGTAAACGCTTGGCAATGTAAGAGGAACTTTTCTTGCGAAGATCATCATTGATCGCTTTTAAGAACCCATGCTCTTGCTCAAGGTTGAGCTTTTCGAAGCGCAACTTCTCATGAGTCTTTAAAAGCTCTCGATGATTTTCCAAGGTAGTTTCATGAGCTAACTTAAGAGTGTTTAGCTCTTTAGTTAGATGCTCAATCTCCTTCTTATCATCATCATTCGTTTTGTCTTGATTAGCATGATTAATAGCAAGTTCATCATAGTTTTCATCACTAGAATTGTCAACAAGTAAATCATCATCACCTAGCAAGTCATCTTCATCACTATTGAAATCAACATACTCAGGGTGTGATACCTTTGGGACTTTAGCCATGAAGCATCTTCCAATTCCTTCATTTGGTGACTCAAATATGTCGTAGGAGTTGGTTGACACAAGTGCTAGACAGGCAACACCTTCATCTTGAGTATATTCGAAGTCGGAGTGATAACTTCTCTCGGAGTGATAGTTGGAGTCGGAGCTGGATACCCATTCACCAACGTGAGCTTGATGTCTTCGTTTTGTGTAGGCCCTTGATGATTTGTCCTTCCTTTCCGAATCCTTGCTTCTCTGTGATGTTCTTCGTTCATAACGGTCATCTCTACCCCTTCTCTCTCTTGGTGGTGACTCTTATCTCCTACTCCTTCTTTTGGGAGAACCTTCTCTTCTTTTGTAGGGAGCCGTACACTCATTGTAGTAGTGTTCGGGTCTTCCACAATTGTAGCAATTGCGTTCACGACTTGAAGATCTTTTGTCATTGTAGGACCTTAACTTGGAAATTCTTTCCTTGCTTCTACTCTTGTAGAACTTGTTGAAGTTCTTCACCATTAGGCTCAATTCTTCATTGAAGTTTTGTTTCTCACTTGATGATGTGGGAGCATCACATGAGGCTTTGTAAGCACCACTTGACTTGTTGTGAAGCTCTTCCTTATCCTTGAGTGACATCTCATGAGCAACAATCCTTCCAATGACTTCCGTTGGCTTGAGATCTTTGTAATTGGGCATCATTTGGATCAATGTGCACACGGTATCATATTTTCCATCCAAGAATCTTAGGATCTTCTTGATGATGAATCTATCGGTCATCTCTTCACTTCCTAAGCCGATAATCTCATTTGTGATGAGAGCAAGCCTGGAGTACATTTCAGCGACACCTTCACCCTCCTTCATTTTGAACTTGTCAAGTTGACTTTGGAGCACATCCAATTTGGATTCCTTGACGGAGTCGGTACCTTCTTGCATATCAATTAAAGTATCCCAAATTTCCTTTGCATTCTCAAGACGACTGATTTTGTTGAATTCTTCGGGGCACAATCCGTTGAAGAGAATATCACAAGCTTGAGCATTGTATTGCAACATCTTCAACTCTTCCGCGCTAGCCTCACAGTTCGGTTCCTTCCCATCAAAGAATTCACCTTGCAAGCCAATACACACAATAGCCCAAACGACGGGGTTATGTCCAAGAATATGCACTTTCATCTTATGCTTCCAACTAGAAAAATTAGTACCATCAAAATAAGGACCTCTACGGTGGTAATTTCCCTCACTAGACGCCATACTCTCCTAGGTTGTGAAACCAAAGCTATGATCACCAAAGCTACGGAAATCAAGGAAAATGGAGACCAAAGCTCTGATGCCACTTGTAGGATCGAAAGTATGTCTAGAGGGGGGTGATTAGACTACTTGACCAAATAAAAATCTAGCCTTTTCCCAATTTTAATTCTTGGCAGATTTTAGCAACTTAGCATAAGTCAAGAAAACAACCTACACATGCAATTCTAAGAGTATAGCAGCGGAATGTAAAACAATTGCATATGAAGGTAAAGGGAGGAGTTTAGAGGGAGCAAACGCAATGTAGATGGCGTGGTTCCGATAGGTGGTGCTATCGTACATCCACGTTGATGGAGACTTCAACCCACGAAGGGTAACGGTTGCGCGAGTCCACGGAGGGATCCACCAACGAAGGGTCCACGAAGAAGCAACCTTGTCTATCCCACCATGGCCATCGCCCATGAAGGACTTGCCTCACTAGGGTAGATCTTCACGAAGTAGGCGATCTCATTGCCCATACAAACTCCTTGGTTCAACTCCACAATCTTGACTGAGTCTCCCAAGTGACACCTAACCAATCTAGGAGACACCACTCTCCAAGAGGTAACAAATGGTGTGTTGATGATGAAATCCTTGCTCTTGTGCTTCAAATGATAGTATCCCCAACACTCAACTCTCTCTCTCTCTCTCTCTCTCATATCATAGGATTTGATGGAAAGATGATTTGAGTGGAAAGCTACTTGGGGAAGGCTAGAGATCAAGATTTATGTGGTTGGAATGAAGTATCTTGACCTCAACACAAGTGTAGGTGGTTCTCTCTCAGAAAATGTATGTTGGAAGTGTAGGCATGTTCTGATGGCTCTCTCCACGAATGAAGAGTGGGTGGAGGGGTATATATAGCCTCCACACAAAATCTAACCGTTACACACAAATCACCAAACTCGGTGGGACTGAATCATACAACTCGGTCAGGCCGATTTAGTTCATAATGTGACCGTTAGGGTTTTCGGTGGGACCGACAAGTCAACTCGGTGGGACCGATATCATTAGGGTGAGGGCATAACGTAATCTCGGTGAGACCAATTACACAAACTCGATGAGACCGATTTTGGTAATAGACTAACCAGAGAGTTGGTCAGGCAATCTCGGTGGGACCGATTCGCTCTCTCGGTAGGACCAAAACGTTACGAAAGGGAAACAGAGAGTTTGCATTGCAATCTCGGTGGGACAGATCGCTCATCTCGGTTGGACCGAAATGTTACGAAGGGAAATAGAGAGATTACAATCCCATCTCGGTGAGACCGAGATCCCTATCGGTGGGACCAAAAAGACTAGGGTTTGTGGCAGTGGCTATGTCAAGTGAACTCGGTGGCGCCAGATAGATCAAATCGGTGGGGCCAAGTTTGACTTTTGGTTTGGGATATATTTGGATATGAGAAAGTGGTTGAGGATATGTCAAGTAGCATTAGCTCAATGAGCTATATGTTGTTAGGAAATACCAAAACCACCCAGGGATAGTTGCACTTTCAACTTGGTGTGCCTTTGGGGTGCCCCCTTCCCACATATATAAAGGGGGAAGAGAGGAGGCCGGCCCAAGGGGTAGCGCCAAGGAGGGAGTCCTACTTGGACTCCCGGTCCAAGTAGGATTCGGCCCCCTCCTTTCCTTTCCGGAGAAAGGGGGAAGGGGAAAGAGGTGGAGGAGAAGAAGGAAAGGGGAGCCGCCCCCAACCCTAGTCCAATTTGGTTTGCGCTTGGAGGGGGGCGCGCGCCTCCACCTGGCCGCTACCTCCTCTCTACACTAAGGCCCATGAAGGCCCATTAACCCCCAGGGGGTTCCGGTAACCCCCCGGTACTCCGGAAAATGTCCGAACCTTTCCGAAACCATTCGGTGTCCAAACATAACCTTCCAATATATCAATATTTACGTCTCAAAAATTTCGAGACTCCTCGTCATGTCCATGATCTCATCCGGGACTCCGAACAAACTTAGGTTCATCAAATCACATAAATCATAATACAAATCGTCATCGAACGTTAAGCGTGCGGACCCTACGGGTTCGAGAACAATGTAGACATGACCAAGACACATCTCTGGTCAATAACCAATATCGGAACCTGGATGCTCATATTGGTTCCTACATATTATACGAAGATCTTTATCGGTCAAACCTCATAACAACATACGTTATTCCCTTTGTCATCGGTATGTTACTTGCCCGAGATTCGATCATCGGTATCCTCATACCTAGTTCAATCTCGTTACCGGCAAGTCTCTTTACTCGTTCCGTAATGCATCATCCCGTAACTAACTCATTAATCACATTGCTTGCAAGGCTCATAGTGATGTGCATTACCGAGAGGGGCCAGAGATACCTCTCTGATACACTGAGTGACAAATCCTAATCTCGGTCTATGCCAACTCAACAAACACCATCGAGGAGACACCTGTAGAGCATCTTTATAATTACCCAGTTACGTTGTGATGTTTGATAGCACACAAGGTGTTCTTGCGATATTCGGGAGTTGCATAATCTCATAGTCATAGGAACATGTATAAGTCATGAAGAAAACAATAGCAATAAAACTAAACGATCATTATGCTAAGCTAAAGGATGGGTCTTGTCCATCACATCATTCTCTAATGATGTGATCCCGTTCATCAAATGACAACACATGTCTATGGTTGGGAAACTTAACCATCTTTGATTAACGAGCTAGTCAAGTAGAGGCATACTAGGGACACTCTGTTTGTCTATGTATTCACACATGTACAAAGTTTCCGGTTAATACAATTCTAGCATGAATAATAAACATTTATCATGATATAAGGAAATATAAATAACAACTTTATTATTGCCTCTAGGGCATATTTCCTTCAGTCTCCCACTTGCACTAGAGTCAATAATCTAGATTACATAGTAATGATTCTAACACCCATGGAGTCTTGGTGTTGATCATGTTTTGCCCGTGAGAGAGGCTTAGTCAATAGGTCTGCAACATCCAGATCCCTATGTATCTTGCAAATCTCTATGTATCCCTCCTTGACTTGATCGTGGATGGAATTGAAGTGTCTCTTGATGTGCTTGGTTCTCTTCTAAAATCTGGATTCCTTTGCCAAGGCAATTGCACCACTATTGTCACAAAACATTTTCATTGGACCGGACACACTAGGTATTGCACCTATATCGGATATGAACTCCTTCATCCAGACTCCCTCATTTGCTGCTTCCGAAGCAGCTATGTACTCCGCTTCACACGTAGATCCCGCTACGACGCTCTTCTTGGAACTGCACCAACTGACAACTCCACCATTTAATATAAATATGTATCTAGTTTGTGACTTAGAGTCATCCGGATCAGTGTCAAAGCTTGCATCGACATAACCATTTACGACGAGCTCTTTGTCACCTCCATGAACGAGAAACATATCCTTAGTCCTTTTCAGGTATTTCATAATGTTCTTGACCGTTGTCCAGTGATCCACTCCTGGATTACTTTGGTACCTCCCTGCTAAACTAATAGCAAGGCACACATCTGGTCAGGTACACTACATTGCATACATGATAGAACCTAAGGCTGAGGCATAGGGAATGACATCCATTTTCTCTCTATCTTCTGCAGTGGTCGGGCATTGAGTCTGACTCAACTTCACACCTTGTAACACAGGCAAGAACCCTTTCTTTGACTGATCCATTTTGAACTTCTTCAAAACTTTATCAAGGTATGTGCTTTGTGAAAGTCCAATTAAGCATCTTGATCTATCTCTATAGATCTTGATGCCCAATATGCAAGAAGCTTCACCGAGGTCTTTCATTGAAAAATTCTTATTCAAGTATCCTTTTATGCTATCCAGAAATTCTGTATTATTTCCAAACAATAATTTGTCATCCTCATATAATATTAGAAATGCTACAGAGCTCCCACTCACTTTCTTGTAAGTATAGGCTTCTCCAAAAGTCTGTATAAAACCATATGCTTTGATCACACTATCAAAGCATATATTCCAACTCCGAGAGGCTTGCACCAGTCCATAAATGGAACGCTGGAGCTTGCACACTTTGTTAGCAACTTTTGGATTGACAAAACCTTCTGGTTGCATCATATACAACTCTTCTTTAAGATATCCATTAAGGAATGCAGTTTTGACATCCATTTGCCAAATTTCATAATCATAAAATGCGGCAATTGCTAACATGATTCGGACAGACTTAAGCATCGCTACGGGTGAGAAGGTCTCATCGTAGTCAACTCCTTGAACTTGTCGAAAACCTTTCACAACAAGTCGAGCTTTGTAGATAGTAACATTACCACCAGCGCCAGTCTTCTTCTTGAAGATGCATTTATTCTATATGGCTTTCTGATCATCAGGCAAGTCAACCAAAGTCCACAATTTGTTCTCATACATGGATCCCGTCTCAGATTTCATGGCCTCAAGCCATTTCGCGGAATCTGGGCTCATCATCGCTTCCTCATAGTTTGTAGGTTCGGCATGGTCAAGTAACATGACCTCGAGAACAGGATTACCGTACCACTCTGGTGCAGACCTTACTCTGGTTGACCTACGAGGTTCGCTAGCAACTTGATCAGAAGTTTCATGATCATTATCATTAGCTTCCTCACTGATTGGTATAGGAATCACTGGAACTGATTTCTGTGAGGAACTACTTTCCAATAAGGGAGCACGTACAATTACCTCATCAAGTTCTGCTTTCCTCCCACTCATTTCTTTCGAGAGAAACTCCTTCTCTAGAAAGGATCCATTTTGAGCAACGAATATCTTGCCTTCGGATCTGTGATAGAAGGTGTACCCAACTGTGTCCTTTGGGTATCCTATGAAGACACATTTCTCCGATTTGGGTTCGAGCTTATCAGGTTGAAGTTTTTTCACATAAGCATTGCAGCCCCAAACTTTAAGAAACGACAACTTGGGTTTCTTACCAAACCATGGTTCATATGGTGTCGTCTCAACGGATTTAGATGGTGCCCTATTTAACATGAATGCAGCCGTCTCTAAAGCATAAACCGAAAACGATAGCGGTAAGTCAGTAAGAGACACCATAGATCACACTGATACGTCTCCAACGTATCTATAATTTTTGATTGCTCCATGCTATATTATCTACTGTTTTGGACATTATTGGGCTTTATTATCCACTTTTTTTATTTTTTTGGGACTAACCTATTAATCGGAGGCCCAGCCCAGAATTGTTGTTTTTTGCCTGTTTTAGGGTTTTGAAGAAAAGGAATATCAAACGGAGTCCAAACGGAATGAAACCTTCGGGAACGTGATTTTCTCACTGAATACAACTCAGGAGACTTGGACCCTACGTCAAGCCAACTAACAGGAGGCCACGAGATAGGGGGCGCGCCTACCCCCAGGCGCGCCCTGCACCCTCGTGGGCCCCCTGTTGCTCCACCGACGTACTTCTTCCAACTATATATACCCACGTACCCTCAAACGATCAGATACGGAGCCAAAACCCCAATTCCACCACCGTAACTTTCTGTGTCCACGAGATCCCGTCTTGGGGCCTGTTCCGGAGCTCCGCCGGAGGGGGCATTGATCACGGAGGGCTTCTACATCAACACCATAGCCTCTCCGATGAAGTGTGAGTAGTTTACTTCAGACCTACGAGTCCATAGCTAGTATCTAGATGGCTTCTTCTCTCTTTTTGGATCTCAATACAATGTTCTCCCCCTCTCTTGTGGAGATCTATTCGATGTAATCTTCTTTTTGCGGTGTGTTTGTTAAGATAGATGAATTGTGGGTTTATGATCAAGTCTATCTATGAATAATATTTGAATCTTCTCTGAATTCTTTTATGTATGATTGGTTATCTTTGCAAGTCTCTTCGAATTATCAGTTTGGTTTGGCCTACTAGATTGATCTTTCTTGCAATGGGAGAAGTGCTTAGCTTTGGGTTCAATCTTGCGGTGTCCTTTCTCGGTGACAGTAAGGGCAGCAAGGCACGTATTGTATTGTTGCCATCGAGGATAACAAGATGGGGTTTTCTTCATATTGCATGAGTCTATCCCTCTATATCATGTCATCTTGCTTAAGGCGTTACTCTGTTTTTAACTTAATACACTAGATGCATGCTGGATAGCGGTCGATGAGTGGAGTAATAGTAGTAGATGCAGGCAGGAGTCGGTCTACTTGTCTCGGACGTGATGCCTATATACATGATCATACCTAGATATTCTCATAACTATGCTCAATTCTGTCAATTGCTCAACAGTAATTTGTTCACCCACCGTAGAATACTTATGCTCTCGAGAGAAGCCACTAGTGAAACCTATGGCCCCCGGGTCTATCTTTATCATATTAATCTCCTACTACTTAGTTATTTACTTTGCTATTTACGTTGCTTTTATTTTACTTTGCATCTTTATCATAAAAATACCAAAATATTATCTTATCATATCTATCAGATCTCACTCTCGTAAGTGGCCCTATAGGGATTGACAACCCCTATTTGCGTTGGTTGCGAGGATTTATTTGTTTTGTGCAGGTACGAGGGACTCGCGCGTAGTCTCCTACTGGATTGATACCTTGGTTCTCAAAAACAGAGGGAAATACTTACGCTACTTTGCTGCATCATCCCTTCCTCTTCGGGGAAAACCAACGCAGTGCTAAAAGAGGTAGCAAGAAGGATTTCTGGCGCCGTTGCTGGGGAGGTCTACGCAAAAGTCAAGATACCAAGTACCCATCACATACCCTTATCTCCCGCGTTACATTATTTGCCATTTGCCTCTCGTTTTCCTCTCCCCCCAATTCACCCTTGCCGTTTAATTCGCCCTCTCTCTCTCTATCCCCTCTCTATTTGCCCCTTTTTGTCTGCCTGCTTTTTGTTTGCTTGTGTGTTAGTTTGCTTGTTTGTCGCGATGGCTCGAGATAATACTAAATTGTGTGACTTCACCAATACCAACAACAATGATTTTATTAGCACTCCGATTGCTCCTCTTACCGATGCTGAATCTTGTGAAATTAATACTACTTTGCTGAATCTTGTCATGAAAGATCCATTCTCCGGCCTTCCTAGTGAAGATGCTACTACCCATCTAAATAGCTTCGTTGATTTGTGTGACATGCAAAAGAAGAAAGATGTGGATAATGATATTGTTAAATTGAAGCTATTTTCTTTTTCGCTTAGAGATCATGCTAAACCTTGGTTTTCGTCTTTGCCTAAAAATAGTATTGATTCATGGAACAAGTGCAAAGATGCTTTTATCTCTAAGTATTTTCCTCACGCTAAATCATCTCTCTTAGAAACGATATTATGAACTTTAAGCAACTTGATCATGAACATGTTGCACAAGCTTGGGAGAGAATGAAATTAATGATACGTAATTGCCCTACTCATGGTTTAAATTTGTGGATGATTATACAAAAAATTTATGCCGGATTGAATTTTGCTTCTAGAAATCTTTTGGATTCGGCTGCGGGAGGCACTTTTATGGAAATCACCTTAGGAGAAGCTACTAAACTCCTAGATAATATTATGGTTAATTATTCTCAATGGCATACTGAAAGATCTACTAATAAAAAGGTGCATGCGATAGAAGAAATTAATGTTTTGAGTGGAAAGATGGATGAACTTATGAAATTATTTGCTAATAAGAGTGTTTCTTCTGATCCTAATGATATGCCCTTGTCTACTTTGATTGAGAATAATAATGAATCTATGGATGTGAATTTTGTTGGTAGGAACAATTTTGGTAACAACGCGTATAGAGGAAATTTCAATCCTAGGCCTTATCCTAGTAATCCCTCTAATAATTATGGTAATTCCTACAACAATTCCTATGGAAATTATAATAAGATGCCCTCTGATTTTGATTCTAGGGATAATTAGATTTATGCCCCTAGTTGTGTCTCACTCGTCTGTTTTACCCCTAATTCCCAAAAGTCACCGGTTCTGTCCAAATCACTTTCCTCCTCTTATGCTTTTGCCCTTTGACCATTTGACCGTCAGTTTGAAAACTCCATAACTAATTCATACTAAATCAGAAAAATGCAAATAAGATACCAAAATGTTCAGAAAAACACCACCTATATGTCAGTGTCATTTGCATCCATGAAAAAAGTGTTGGAAAGTGCCCATCCGAGTTTTAGCTCTTATGCTACCACCATGAATAGTAAAATCTAAAAAAGTTCAAAAAAATTCAAAAATAATTTGGTGGCAAAGAATGACAAATGTTTTAAGTGTCTGCCAAGTTTCAGGGAATAACATTCGTGGGTGCCGCGGCAAAAAAAAACAATTAGCACTCCAAAATAGATTATTTTTTTGCCACGACTTTCAGGAATGTAGTTCCCTAATGAAACTTGGCAAGCACTTAGAACACTTGTCGTTCTTTGGCACCATATTTTTTTGAATTTTTTTAGAGTTTACTATTCATGGTGGTATCAAAAGAGCTAAAACTCGGATGTGCACTTTCCAACACTTTTTTCATAAATGCAAATGACACTGACATATAGGTGATGTTTTTCTGAACATTTTGGTATCTTATTTGCATTTTTTGATTTTTTATTAATTAGTTATGAAGTTTTCAAACTGACGGTCAAACGGTCAAAGGGCAAAAGCATAAGAGGATCAAAGTGACTTGGACAGAACCGGTGACTTTTGGGAATTAGGGGTAAAACAGACGAGTGGGACACAACTAGGGGCATAAATCTAATTATCCCTTGATTCTAATATTAAATAATTTATTACTTCGCAAAAGAATTTTAATGCTATGATTGAAGAAAAATTGCTAGGATGCGTGCTAAGAAAGATGCCTTTATAAAAGCGTGTTCTTCTAGTTCCTATGAAAATAATGATGAAGATCTAAAAGTTATTGATGTGTCCCCTATTAAATCTTTGTTTTGCAATATGAATCTTGATAATGATGGGACTGAATATGATCCACCTTTACCTAGAAGGCGTTTCAAGAATTCTGAATCTTTTGATCTTGATGCTAAATTTGATAAAAGTGGGATTGAAGAAATTAAAACTCTAGATGTTGCTAAACCCACTATTATGGATTTCAAGGAATTTAACTATGAAAATTGCTCTTTGATTGATTGTATTTCCTTGTTGCAATCCGTGCTAAATTCTCCTCACGCTTATAGTCAAAATAAAGCGTTTACTAAACATATCGTTGATGCCTTGATGCAATCTTATGAAGACAAACTTGAATTGGAAGTTTCCATCCCTAGAAAACTTTATGACTAGTGGGAACAAACTATTAAAATTAAAATTAAAGATCATGAATGCTCTTCTTTATGTGATTTGGGTTCTAGTGTTTCCACGATTCCAAAGACTTTATGTGATTTGTTAGGTTTCCATGATTTTGATGATTGCTCTCTAAACTTGCACCTTGCGGATTCCACTATTAAGAAACATATGGGAATAATTAATGATGTTATTATTGTTGCAAATAGGAATTATGTGCCCGTAGATTTTATTTTTCTTGACAGAGATTGCAATCCTTCATGTCCTATTATTCTTGGTAGACCTTTCCTTAGAACGATTGGTGCAATTATTGATATGAAGGAAGGAAATATTAGATTCCAATTTCCGTTAAGGAAAGGTATGGAACACTTTCCTAGAAATAAAATTAAATTACCTTATGAATCTATTATGAGAGCCACTTATGGATTGCCTACCAAAGATGGCAATACCTAGATCTATTCTTGCTTGTTATGCCTAGCTAGGGGCGTTAAACGATAGCGCTTGTTGGGAGGCAACCCAATTTTATTTTTATTCCTTGTTTTTTGCTCATGTTTAGTAATAAATAATTTATTTATCCTCTGTTTTGGTTGTGCTTTTTGTGTTTAATTAGTGTTTGTGCCAAGTAGAACCGTTGGGAAGACTTGGGGAAAGTCTTGTTGAACTTGCTGTAAAAAACAGAAACTTTAGCACTCACGAGAAATGCTTTAATTTTTATTTGGAAAGTACTATTTAGTTAATTCTTTTTGAAGATGATTAATAGATAAATTCCTCACGTCCAGAAATTTATTTTAGAATTTTTGGGGTTCCATATCTTGCGCTAGCTATAGATTACTACAGACTGTTCTGTTTTTGACAGATTCTGTTTTTCGTGTGTTGTTTGCTTATTTTGATGAACCTATGGCTAGTAAAATAGTTTATGAACCATAGAGAAGTTGTAATACAGTAGGTATAACACCCATATAAATAAATAATGAGTTCATTACAGTACCTTGAAGTGGTCTTTTGTTTTCTTTTGCTAACGGAGCTCATGAGATTTTCTACTTTAAGTTTTGTGTTGTGAAGTTTTCAAGTTTTGGGTAAAGATTTGATGGATTATGGAACAAGAAGTGGCAAGAGCCTAAGCTTGGGGATTCCCATGGCACCCCCAGGATAATCTAAGGACACCTAAAAGCCAAATCTTGGGGATGCCCCGGAAGGCATCCCCTCTTTCGTCTACTTCTATCGGTAACTTTACTTGGAGCTATATTTTTATTTACCACATGATATGTGTTTTACTTGGAGCGTCTTGTATGATTTGAGTCTTTGCTTATTATTTTACCACAATCATCCTTTCTGTACACACCTTTTGAGAGAGCCATACATGAATTGGAATTTGTTAGAATACTCTATGTGCTTCGCTTATATCTTTTGAGTTATATAATTTTGCTCTAGTGCTTCACTTATATCTTTTAGAGCATGGTGGTGGATTTGTTTTATAGAAACTATTGATCTCTCATGCTTCACTTAGATTATTTTGAGAGTCTTAATAGCATGGTAATTTGCTTAAAATCCTAATATGCTTGGTATGCAAGATTAATAATAAAACTTTCTTATGAGTGTGTTGAATACTAAGAGAAGTTTGATGCTTGATGATTGTTTTGAGACATGGAGGTAATAATATCAAAGTCGTGCTAGTTGAGTAGTTGTGAAATTGAGAAATACTTGTGTTGAGGTTTGCAAGTCCTGTAGCATGCACGTATGGTAAACGTTATGCAACAAATTTGAAACATGAGGTGTTATTTGATTGTCTTCCTTATGAGTGGCGGCCATGGAGGAGCGATGGTCTTTTCCTACCAATCTATCCCCCTAGGAGCATGCGCGTAGTACCGAGGTTTTTGATGACTTGTAGATTTTTGCAATAAGTATGTGAGTTCTTTATGACTAATGTTGAGTCCATGGATTATACGCACTCTCACCCTTCCATCCTTGCTAGCCTCTTCGGTACCGTGCATTGCCCTTTCTCACATTGAGAGTTGGCGCAAACTTCGCCGGTGCATCCAAACCCCGTGATATGATACGCTCTTTCACACATAAACCTCCTTATATCTTCCTCAAAACAGCCACCATACCTACCTATTATGGCATTTTCATAGCCATTCCGAGATATATTGCCATGCAACTTTCCATCATTCCGTTCATCATGACACATTCATCATTGTCATATTGCTTAGCATGATCATGTAATTCACATAATATTTGTGGCAAAGACACCGTTCATAATTCTTTCATACATGTCACTCTTGGTCCATTGCATATCCCGGTACACCGCTGGAGGCATTCATATAGAGTCATCTTTGTTCTAGTATCGAGTTGAAATCATTGAGTTTGTAAATAAATAGAAGTGTGATGATCATCATTTTCTAGAGCATTGTCCCAAGTGAGGAATAAAAAAAGGCCATAAAAAAGAAAGGCCATAAAAAAAGAAAGGCCATATAAAAAAGAGAAATGCCATAAAAAAAGAGAAAAGGCCCAAAAATGAGAGAAAAAGAGAGAAGGGAAAATGTTACTATCCTTTGCCACGCTTGTGCTTCAAAGTAGCACCATGATCTTCATAGTAGAGAGTCTCTTATGTTATCACTTTCATATACTAGTGGGAATTTTTCATTACAAAACTTGACTTGTATATTCCAACAATGGGCCTCCTCAAGTGCCCTAGGTCTTCGTGAGCAAGCAAGTTGGATGCACACCCACTAGTTTCTTCTGTTGAGCTTTCATACATTTATAGCTCTAATGCATCCGTTGCATGTCAATCCCTACTCCTTGCATTAACATCAATCGGTGGGCATCTCCATAGCCCATTGATTAGCCTCGTTGATGTGAGACTTTCTCCTTTTTTGTCTTCTCCACATAACCCCCCTCATTATATTCTATTCCACCTATAGTGCTATGTCCATGGCTCGCGCTCATATATTGCGTGAAAGTTTATAGGTTTGAGATTACTAAAGTATGAAACAATTGCTTGGCTTGTCATCGGGGTTGTGCATGATGATAGCATTCTTGTGTGAAGAAAATGAAACATGACTAAACCATATGATTTTGTAGGGATGAACTTTGTTTGGCCATGTTATTTTGAGAAGACATAATTTCTTAGTTAGTATGCTTGAAGTATTATCATTTTTATGTCAATATGAACCTTTGTCTTGAATCTTTCTGATCTGAATATTCATACCACAATTAAGAAGAATTACATTAAAATTATGCCAAGTAGCACTCCGCATCAAAAATTCTGTTTTTATCATTTACCTACTCGAGGACGAGCAGGAATTAAGCTTGGGGATGCTCGATACGTCTCCAACGTATCTATAATTTTTTATTGCTCCATGCTATATTATCTACTGTTTTGGACATTATTGGGCTTTATTATCCACTTTTTTATTATTTTTGGGACTAACCTATTAACCGGAGGCCTAGCCCAGAATTGTTGTTTTTTGCCTGTTTTAGGGTTTCGAAGAAAAGGAATATCAAACGGAGTCCAAACGGAATGAAACCTTCGGGAACGTGATTTTCTCACCGAATACAATTCAAGAGACTTGGACCCTACGTCAAGCCAACTAACAGGAGACCACGAGGTAGGGGCGCACATGCCCCCCAGGCGTGCCCTCCACCCTCGTGGGCCCCCTGTTGCTCCACCGACATACTTCTTCCTCCTGTATATACCCACGTACCCTCAAACGATCAGATATGGAGCCAAAACCCTAATCCCACCACCATAACTTTCTGTATCCACGAGATCCCATCTTGGGGCCTGTTCCGGAGCTCTGCCGGTGTAACGCCCCGAGACCGATGTGCCAGGTGTCTTCCAGTTATTCGCTATTGCTGCCTTGTCATTTGCTTGCGTGTCATGCATTTCTTACCATGTCATCATGTGCATCGCATTTGCATACGTGTTCGTCTCATGCCTCCGAGCATTTTCCCCGTTGTCCATTTTGCAATCTGACGCTCCTATGTCCTCCGGTGTCTCTTTTTACCTCTTTTTCGTGTGCAGGTATTAAACGTTTTCGGATTGGACCGAGACTTGCCAAGCGGCCTTGGTTTACTACCGGTATACCGCCTGTCAAGTTTCATGCCATTTGGACTTCGTTTGATACTCCAACGGTTAACCGAGGAACCGTAAAGGCCTCATGTGTGTTGCAGCCCAACACCCCTCCAAAGTGGCCCAAAACCTCCTCCATCCTCTCGGTCGTTCGATCACGATCGCCTGGCCGAAAACCGCACCTCATTTGGACTCTCCTAGCTCCCTCTACCTATTTATATGTGATCCCCTTCGAATTCTCGCGGACGAAACCCTAGATCCATTTTTCCTCGCGCCGCCAGACGTTTCTTCCTCCGCCACCGGACATGTCCGCCCTCCACCTCGCTCCGGCCAATCCCATCGCGCCATGTCATCACCGCCGCCTCCCGCACCCAATCAGGCGCCGCCACCTGTCAGCGTCGCCTCCCACCACTGCGCCGCGGCCCGCTGAGCCCGTCCGAGGCCCTCCCGGCCCGGCGCCGCCGCCCGACACCGCCTGCACCGCGTCGCTCGCCGTGCGCCCCCGCCTCCGCCGCCTCACCGGCGCGCCTTCACCTTGCCAGCCGGCGTCTCCGCCTCGGCGTCTGCGCCCGTGCGCCGGCGCCGCCGGGCGCCCCGTGCCACAGCCAGCCCTGCCGCGCTCGCCGCGCCCCGCAGAGTCACCACCGTCGCCGCCGCGCCCGGATCCGGCGTCAGCCGACCGGATCTGGACCACCGCCGCCGCCCCTCGCCGGGATCGTCGTCGGGCACCGCCGCCCTGCCTCCCGGTCCCGATCGGGATCGAGGGAGACGCCGCAGCGCTCCGCTTGCCCGTGTGGGCCTCCCCCCGCGCTGGCCCGCGAGGCTCAGCCCGCTTCTCCTTTCCCTCTGGCCCGCGGCCCAGCCCAGTTCCTCCACCGGCCTGCCTCACCTCCTCTTCACATGGGCCGAGCCCATTGGTGAGCAGCCCCTCTAAAACCCGCACGTGCACATTTTAACTATTTGACGCTCACTGTGAAATCTGCTATGTCCTGAGCTCTGCATAATTTCTAGCACTGTTCATTGCATCATAACTCTGCATCCGTGGCTCTGTTTTGGGCGTGTAGCATATCAAATTGTTCGTCTCGGTGAGTACTTCATTTTATTCCATTGCACCATGTTCATTTGAGTTCATCTTGATGCCCTAAATGCTGTTGCAAGAGTGCTAGTTTATGTTAGTTTCAGATTCATATCAGTAATTGGACTTTTGTCATTTTTGCCGTGATTGATGTGTGCCTCCTATGAACTTGAGCCCTACATGTGTTTTGAAGTATGCCATGTCATCTTTACAGGGGTGTATGCCATGTATTTTTTTTCATATTTGTGGTGGCTAGCACAAGCATGCAAAGTAGCTCTCGTAATGGTGCTGATTTCAGGGACTTAGAGTTCTTCGAAGTCATTTCCCTGATTATATTTTTATGCCATGTATTCATGTTGCTACAGAGTGATCCATGCCTCTTTTGAGCACGTTCAGTAAGGATGTTTTGTAGATATTGTTGTGATCTTTCCATCCATGTCTTTTTTTGCATTTATGGAGCACCCTAGCTTGACTCAATCTTGCTCTACTTTTGCTATAAAATGTTCTGGCAGAATGTTTAGATTTTAAGCATTTTTGCCGAGGTTGTTGTAGTTGATCCATGCATTCTATGTTGTTGTTCTTGCCATGTTTAGCTTCTATGCCATGTCTACTTGCTGGGTGTATGCTTAGTTTGTCATGCCATGCCTTGGGGTGAGTGCATCGAGCTCGTAAACATGCCTACTTAATATCTGTTTTGCTATGTTCTAGTTTTCTACTAAGTCTGAATCTATTAACGATAATTGTTATGTTCACATGGTTGCCATTGTATTTTCTGTTCCCTTTTGGCTTATGGTCAGTAAGGGACTTTTGTTGTATGCTTTGAGTAGCTTCATTCCATGCCTTGCTTTTCCATGATGTGTTCCTGTAGCATGTTGTTATCTTGCTCTAAACATTGCTTCCTGATGTTAAATCCTGCCATGTTGTTATTTTCACTAAGTCTGTAACCTGTTATCTTTTGCACTTTTGTCGTGCTTGTTTGAACCTGCTATTGAGTGAATTAGCCATAGCTCAGTGTTCATCTTTTGTCAAGCATCTTTAGTGGATCCCTGCCATGTGTTTTGTTGTTATGTTATATTGCAGTAGCTTGTTGTTCTTGATGCATTTAGATGGTCTCGTGATGTTAATCGCAGCTTTGTGCCATTATTGTTTTGCTTGTCATTTGCAAACCGTGCATCCGATTCCGGTGATCTTTATATCGATTTCGACCGAAATCAACTCCTCTTTCCAGTGGCACTCTTGGTTTTCCAAGTTGAGGCCAGGTTCCATATTTCCTTTCCGAAACATGCATATGCATCGCATATCACATCCCGCATATCATGCCATGTTTTGCATCATGTTGCTTGTGGATTGCACATGGTTGATTCTGTCTCCCTTTGCTTGTGTTATTGCTTTGGGTAGAGCCAGGAGACGAGTACATGATCGAGGAACCCGTTGAGTATGCCTACGAGGTTCAAGCTTTCGTCTTCTCGGAGATCTTTGCAGACAAGATGACCATACCCTCGAAATCACTTCTATCTTTCCTTGCTAGATGCTCGCTCTATTGCTATGCCTATGCTACGATACCTACCACTTCCTTATCATGCCTCCCATATTGCCATGAGCCTCTAACCCACCTTGTCCTAGCAAACCGTTGTTTGGCTATGTTACCGCTTTGCTCAGCCCTATTATAGTGTTGCTAGTTGCAGGTGAAGATTGGAGTTTGTTCCATGTTGGAACATGGATATTTTGTTGGGATATCACAATATCTCTTATTTAATTAATGCATCTATATACTTGGTAAAGGGTGGAAGGCTCTGCCTTATGCCTGGTGTTTTGTTCCACTCTTGCCGCCCTAGTTTCCGTCATACCGGTGTTATATTCCTTGATTTTGCGTTCCTTACACGACTGGGTTATAATGGGAACCCCTTGACAGTTCGCCTTGAATAAAACTCCTCCAGCAAGTCCCAACATTGGTATTACCATTTGCCACCTAGCCTCTTTTTCCCTTGGGTCGGCCAACCCAAGGGTCATCTTTATTTAAACCCCCGGGCCAGTGCTCCTCTGAGTGTTGGTCCAACCTGTCAGCTGCCGGTGGCCACCAGGGGCAACTCTGGGCTGGCCTACCGGAACCTTGAACAATCCGGTGTGCCCTGAGAACGAGATATGTGCAGCTCCTATCGGGATTTGTCGGCACATTCAGGTGGCATTGCTGGTCTTGTTTTACCATTGTCGAAATGTCTTGTAACCGGGATTCCGAGCCTGATCGGGTCTTCCTGGGAGAAGGATTATCCTTCGTTGACCGTGAGAGCTTGTGATGGGCTAAGTTGGGACACCCCTGCAGGGTTTTGAACTTTCGAAAGTCGTGCCCGCGGTTATGGGCAGATGGGAATTTGGTAATGTCCGGTTGTAGAAAACCTGAAGCTTAACTTAATTAAAATGCATCAACCGCGTGTGTAGCCATGATGGTCTCTTTTCGGCGGTGTCCGGGAAGTGAACACGGTGTTGGAGTTATGCTTGAACGTAAGTAGTCTAGGATCACTTCTTGATCATAGATTTCTCGAACGTGCTTTGCCTTCTCCTCTCGCTCTCATTTGCGTAAGTTAGCCACCATATAAGCTAGTGCTTGCTGCAGCTCCACCTCACATACCTTTTACCTACCCATAAACTTAAATAGTCTTGATCACGAGGGTGTGAGATTGTTGAGTCCCCGTGACTCACAGATTACTTCCAAACCCAGATTGCATGTGCCGATGATACCATGCAGGTGACGCAAGCGAGCTCAAGGAGGAGCCTGATGAAGTTCGTGTCCGTTGAGTTGTTTCGTTTCCAGTTGATCAGTAGTGGAGCCCAGTTGGGGTGATCGAGGATCTGTAGCATTAGGGGTAGTCTTCTTTTATTTTGGTTCCATAGTCGGACCTTGATTGTATCTGGTTGATGTAATGTTATATTCATGTATTGTGTGAAGTGGCGATTGTAAGCCAACTATGTACCTCTTTCCTTATTCAGTACATGGGATGTGTAATGATTACCCCTCTTGCGACATTGCTTACAATGCGGTTATGCCTCTAAGTCGTGCTTCGGCACTTGGGAGATATAGCCGCATCGTGGGCGTTACAGCTGGAGGGGGCATCGATCACAGAGGGCTTCTACATCAACACCATAGCCTCTCTGATGAAGTGTGAGTAGTTTACTTCATACCTACGGGTCCATAGCTAGTAGCTAGATGGCTTCTTCTCTCTTTTTGGATCTCAATACAATGTTCTCCCCCTCTCTTGTGGAGATCTATTCGATGTAATCTTCTTTTTGCGGTGTGTTTGTTGAGATCGATGAATTGTGGGTTTATGATCAAGTCTATCTATGAATAATATTTGAATCTTCTCTGAATTCTTTTATGTATGATTGGTTATCTTTGCAAGTCTCTTCGAATTATCAGTTTGGTTTGGCCTACTAGATTGATCTTTCTTGCAATGGGAGAAGTGCTTAGGTTTGGGTTCAATCTTGCGGTGTCCTTTCCCGGTGACAGTAAGGGCAGCAAGGCACGTATTGTATTGTTGCCATCGAGGATAACAAGATGGGGTTTTCTTCATATTGCATGAGTCTATCCCTCTACATCATGTCATCTTGCTTAAGGCGTTACTCTGTTTTTAACTTAATACTCTAGAAGCATGCTGGATAGCGGTCGATGAGTGGAGTAATAGTAGTAGATGCAGGCAGGAGTCGGTCTACTTGTCTCAGACGTGATGCCTATATACATGATCATACCTAGATATTCTCATAACTATGCTCAATTCTGTCAATTGCTCAACAGTAATTTGTTCACCCACCGTAGAATACTTATGCTCTCGAGAGAAGCCACTAGTGAAACCTATGGCCCCGGATCTATCTTTATCATATCAATCTCCTACTACTTAGTTATTTACTTTGCTATTTATGTTGCTTTTATTTTACTTTGCATCTTTATCATAAAAATACCAAAAATATTATCTTACCATATCTATCAGATCTCACTCTCGTAAGTGGCCCTATAGGGATTGACAACCCCTATTTGCGTTGGTTGCGAGGATTTATTTGTTTTGTGCAGGTACGAGGGACACGCGCGTAGCCTCCTACTGGATTGATACCTTGGTTCTCAAAAACTGAGGGAAATACTTACGCTACTTTGCTGCATCATCCCTTCCTCTTCGGGGAAAACCAACACAGTGCTAAAAGATGTAGCACACACCATATCTAATAAAGTGCGGTTACGACGTTCGGACACACCATTACGCTGTGGTGTTCCAGGTGGCGTGAGTTGCGAAACTATTCCGCATTATTTCAAATGAAGACCAAACTCATAAGTCAAATATTCACCTCCACGATCAGATTGTAGAAACTTTTTTTTCTTGTTACGATGATTTTCCTCTTCACTCCAAGATTCAAACTTTTCAAATGTTTCAGACTTATGTTTCATCAAGTAGATATACCCATATCTTCTCAGATCATCTGTGAAGGTCAGAAAATAATGATACCTGTTGCGAGCCTCAACACTCATTGGACCGCATACATCAGTATGTATTATTTCCAATAAGTGAGTTGCTCGCTCCATTGTTCCGGAGAATGGAGTCTTAGTCATCTTGCCCATGAGGCATGGTTCGCAAGCATCAAGTGATTCATAATCAAGTGATTCCAAAAGTCCATCAGCATGGAGTTTCTTCATGCACTTTACACCAATATGACCTAAATGGCGGTGCCAAAAATAAGTTGCACTATCATTATTGAACTTGTATCTTTTGGCTTCAATATTATGAATATGTGTATCACTACTATCGAGATTCAACAAAAATAGACCACTCATCAAGGGTACATGACCATAAAAGATATTACTCATATAAATAGAACAACCATTATTCTCTGATTTAAATGAATAATAGTATCGCATGAAACAAGATTCAGATATAATTCTCATGCTTAACGCTGGCACCAAATAACAATTATTTAGGTCTAAAACTAATCATGAAGGTAGATGTAGAGGTAGCGTGCCGACGGCGATCACATCGACTTTGGAACCATTTCCCACGAGCATCGTCACCTCGTCCTTAGCCAATCTTCGTTTAATCCGTAGCCCCTGTTTCGAGTTGCAAATGTGAGCAATAGAACCAGTATCAAATACCCAGGTGCTACTATGAGCATTAGTAAGGTACACATCAATAACATTTATGTCAAATATACATTTCACTTTGCCATCCTTCTTATTCGCCAAATACTTGAGGCAGTTCCGCTTCTAGTGACCAGTCCCTTTGCAGTAGAAGCACTCAGTCTCAAGCTTAGGTCCACACTTGGGTTTCTTCACTTGAGCAGCAACTTGCTTGTCGTTCTTCTTGAAGTTCCCCTTCTTCCCTTTGCCCTTTTTCTTGAAACTGGTGGTCTTATTAACCATCAACACTTGATGCTCCTTCTTGTTTTCTACCTCCGCAGCCTTTAGCATTGCGAAGAGCTCGGGAATCATCTTATCCATCCCTTGCATATTATATTTCATCACGAAGCTTTTGTAGCTTGGTGCCAGTGATTGCAGAACTCTCTCAATGACACTATCATCAGGAAGATTAACTCCCAGTTGAGTCAAGTGGTTGTGGTACCCAGACATTATGAGTATATGTTCACTGATAGAACTATTCTCCTCCATCTTGCAGCTATAGAACTTATTGGAGACTTGATATCTCTCAATTCGGGCATTTGCTTGAAATATTAACTTCAACTCCTTGAACATCTCATATGCTCCATCACGTTCAAAACGTCGTTGAAGTCCCAATTCTAAGCCGTATAGCATGGCACACTGAACTATCGAGTAGTCATCAGCTTTGCTCTGCCAGACGTTCATAACATCTGGCGTTGCTCCTGCAGCGGGTTTGGCACCTAGCGATGCTTCCAGGACGTAATCCTTTTGTGCAGCAATGAGGATAATCCACAATTTACTGACCCAGTCCGTGTAGTTGCTACCATCATATTTCAACTTAGCTTTCTCTAGGAACGCATTAAAATTCAAGGGAACGGTAGCATGGGCCATTGATCTACAACAACACAGACATGCAAATACTATCAGGTACTAAGTTCATGATAGATTAAAGTTCAATTAGTCATAGTACTTAAGAACTCCCGCTTAGATAGACATCCCTCTAGTCATCTAAATGATCACGTGATCCATATCAACTAAACCATGTCCGATCATGACGTGAGATGGAGTAGTTTTCAATGGTGAACATCACTATGTTGATCATATCTACTATATGATTCACGTTCGGCCTTTCGGTCTCAGTGTTCCGAGGCCATATCTGCATATGCTAGGCTCGTCAAATTTAACCCCGAGTATTCTGCACGTGCAAAACTGGCTTGCGCCCATTGTATGTGAACATAGAGCTTATCACACCCGATCATCATGTGGTGTCTCGGCACGACGAACTGTAGCAACGGTGCATACTCAGGGAGAACACTTATACCTTGAAATTTAGTGAGGGGTCGTCTTATAATGCTACCGCCGTACTAAGCAAAATAAGATGCATAAAGGATAAACATCACATGCAGTCATAATGAGTGATATGATATGGCCATCATCGTCATGTGACTTGGATATCCATCTCCAAAGCACCGTCATGATCACCATCATCACCGACTTGACACCTTGATCTCCATCGTAGCATCGTTGTCGTCTCGCCAACTATTGCTTTGACGACTATCGCTACTGTGTAGTGATAAAGTAAAGCAATTACATGGCGATTGCATTTCATTCAATAAAGCGACAACCATAAGGCTCCTGCCAGTTGCCGATTACTTTTACAAAACATGATCATCTCATACAACCATTTATATCTCATCACGTCTTGACCATATCACATCACAACCTGCCCTGCAAAAACAAGTTATATGTCCTCTACTTTGTTGTTGCAAGTTTTACGTGGCTGCTACGGGCTTCTAGCAAGAACCGTTCTTACCTACGCGTTAAAACCACAACGATTTTTCGTCAAGTGTGTTGTTTTAACCTTCAACAAGGACCGGGCGTAGTCAAACTCAATTCAACTAAATTTGGAGAAACAGACACCCGCCAGCCACCTGTGTGCAAAGCACGTCGGTAGAACCAGTCTCATGAACGCGGTCATGAAATGTCGGTCCGGGCCGCTTCATCCAACAATACTGCCGAATCAAAGTAAGACGTTGCTGGTAAGCAGTATGACTATTATCACCCACAACTCATTGTGTTCTACTTGTGCATATAACATCTACGCATAGACCTCGCTCAGATGCCACTGTTGGGGAACGCAGTATTTCAAAAAAAATCCTATGATCAAGCAAGATCTATCTAGGTGATGCATAGCAACGAGAGGGGAGAGTGTGTCCACGTACCCTCGTAGACCGAAAGCGGAAGCGTTTAATAATGCGATTGATGTACTCGAACGTCTTCATGATTCAACCGATCCAAGCACTGAACGTACGGCACCTCCGTGTTCAGCACACGCTCAGCTCATTGACGTCCCTCGAGCTCTTGATCCATTTGAGGACGAGGGAGAGTTTTGTCAGCACGACGGTGTGTTGACAGTGATGATGAAGTTACCGGCGTAGGGCTTCGCCTAAGCACTACAACGATATGACCGAGTTGTGTAACTGTGGAGGGGGGCACCACACACGGCTAAGAGAAGAATTGGTGTGCCTTTCGGGTGCCCCCTTCCCACGTATATAAAGGGGGGTAGGAGAGGAGGCCGGCCCAAGGTGGCGCGCCAAGGGGGGGAGTCCTACTTGGACTCCCGGTCCAAGTAGGATTCGGCCCCCTCCTTTCCTTTTCGGAGAAAGGGGAAGGGGAAAGAGGTGGAGGCAAAGAATGAAAGCCCCCCCAACCCTAGTCCAATTCGGTTTGGGCTTGGGGGGCGCGCGCCTCCACCTGGCCGCTGCCTCCTCTCTCCACAAAGGCCCATTAACCCCTAGGGGGTTTAGGTAACCCCCCGATACTTCGGAAAATGTCCGAACCTTTCCGAAACCATTCAGTGTCCAAACATAACCTTCCAATATATCAATATTTACGTCTCAACAATTTCGAGACTCCTCGTCATGTCCGTGATCTCATCCGGGTCTCCGAACAAACTTCAGTTCATTAAATCACATAACTCATAATACAAATCGTCATCGAACGTTAAGCGTGCGGACCGTACGGGTTCGACAACAATGTAGACATGACCAAGACACATCTCTGGTCAATAACCAATATCAGAACCTGGATGCTCATATTGGTTCCTACATATTCTACGAAGATCTTTATCGGTCAAACCGCATAACAACATACGTTATTCCCTTTGTCATCGGTATGTTACTTGCCCGAGATTCGATCGTCGGTATCCTCATACCTAGTTCAATCTCGTTACCGGCAAGTCTCTTTACTCATTTCATAATACATCATTCCGTCACTAACTCATTAGTCACATTGCTTGCAAGGCTCATAGTGATGTGCATAACTGAGAGGGGCCAGGGATACCTCTCTGATACACTGAGTGACTCCTAATCTCGATCTATGCCAGCTCAACAAACACCATCGGAGACACCTGTAGAGCATCTTTATAATTACCCAGTTACGTTGTGATGTTTGATAGCACACAAGGTGTTCCTTCGGTATTCGGGAGTTGCATAATCTCATAGTCAGAGGAACATGTATAAGTCATGAAGAAAGCAATAGCAATAAAACTAAACAATCATTATGCTAAGCTAATGGATGGGTCTTGTCCATCACATCATTCTCTAATGATGTGATCCCGTTCATCAAATGACAACACATGTCTATGGTTAGGAAACTTAACCATCTTTGATTAACGAGCTAGTCAAGTAGAGGCATACTAGGGACACTCTGTTTGTCTATGTATTCACACATGTACCAAGTTTCCGGTTAATACAATTCTAGCATGAATAATAAACATTTATCATGATATAAGGAAATATAAATAACAACTTTATTATTGCCTCTAGAGCATATTTCCTTCAGCTGGGAGTCCTCAACGTAGGACGGCGGGAACTGGCTCTCAGACAGCATGTGGGCTTGACTAAACTCTTGTGTGGTCATGTCCTACAAACATAAGTGTCATCAACACCACATGACACTATACATGGATGGCATGAACTAGCATTACAACATGGACAGATCGAACTAGCAGTACATCTTGGACAGGTCGAACTAGCATTACATCATGGATAGATCAAACTAGTAGTAACACATGCACAAGCATACCACAACTAAAGCATACCACAGCATAACAGAGCACTAATCATGGAGAACAGAGCACTAATCATGGACACATGGATGATCTTGTTCAACACTTGCACACTAGCATACCACCGATTCATCCATGACCACTAACTACCAACACTTTCCCACATGGAAACCACCCCTAGCATGCTCCAACTCCATCACAACTAGCTACTACAACATCACAGTCAAAAAGACGGACAACCTGACCTTAGCACATAGATAGATCTAGCTAGAACTAGAAGAGAGGAGATGGTGATTGAACTTACAGAGGCCATCAGAACGGCCGCCGAGGAGGTGCCTGGCACGTCGGAGAGGAGTCGACCCACTGTCGCAGTCAACCGATAGACGGAGTAGATGCGCCACTTACCTTGTCGTCAAAGTGGATCCGCACCGGATGGAAAGCTCGAGAGGGGGAAAATGGTGGTGGAAGTTTTGTCGCGGTGGTGACCCTCGATATATATGGCGACCAGATCGACGGGCGGTGACTCAAAATCGTCTCGTCGCTTTTTCGGAGATGCGCCATCGCTCCCGCCATCTCCCTCCACTGTGTGGCGTGGCACGGTGTTCCCCTCCCCTGCATCACTCAAGCTTGGCTCGTTGGAAACAGCCGATTCGGCCGTTCCTAGCGGGCCAGGCTAAGGGGTGCTTTAAGGTTCGAGCTATACATGCTAAACAGTAAACACAAGCATTCAAACAACCCATTTTCATCCCGAGCGGCCCTGGCTGGGCCTAATGCAGGCTAACAACGCGTCCCAAGTATGGGCCTGCAAACGACCGTACACGTAGCCAGATGTGTCTGCGGGCACTGACCGAGCACTCCTCATTTGTCTACTCTTACAACTGTGTCCCTCATATCCGAACCTCAAATCCATGCAACGGTATGTAGATGAACATGATGAACACACTTAGTAGCAACAATTGGACTAAATTCATCCGATACAAAAGGATCATAATTCATCGCCGAACAAAAGGATCAAAGTTCAACACCGGACAGTGGAAATTCATACTAAAAACTACTATATATACACATAGATAAAGTGGAGAAGAGCGAAGGAAACACCATTTCCCCACTAGCCCCTTCCTCTTGCGGTCGCCGGCGCAGTTGTGCCCCTCCGTGTAGGTGCTGGCATGCGGCGGTGCATTGTCGCATGAGCTAGAGCCGTCTATGACGCCCGAGTCATCGTCGGAGCAGACTTGGCCCATTAGCCTCCGGACCAAGTGGCCATGCTCATTAGCATGCCAAGCCGCCTTTGCCCTGGCTGCCACCTCCTTAGATGCATCGCGCTCCGACAGCTCCATAATGAGCCGAATTGCCTTGGCATTCTTGCGGCGGAGCCCCCGCGCATCCATCTCCGTCATTGTCAGGGAGTGGTGGAGGACCGCCGTGAGGAGCGCATCCTCAGGATCCACCGACATGCGTGCATGTCTGGCCTCGGATTCGGGCATCCTCGTCTGCGCTGGTGAAGATCCAACGATGCCCGGGTAACACATCTGGAGCAGATTGAGCTTGCAGTGATTAACCATTGCCAGCTTGACTCACAAAGAGAGAATGGATTCAAAAGAGTGGGCAACAACGCTCCCAACCACGAGGAACAAATCTCTCAATCGCAAGTTGTTCCTTGTGTCGTCATGGCCGTCGTTACCATAGGAAGCATGTGTTCGTTCGTCCGTGCTCCAGTGCACACAAAGTGTTTAATGAAATGCGTATACAAACATGTCTGGATAAATAGGGAAATTTGATGACTAAGATTGGATGGTCGGCTCCCGTATCGTTTCCACAGACGCAGTCCGCAGACGGATACCGTATCCACTTTAGGGAATGACGTTGAAGATACACTAAGAATACTTTGCGGGAATATTAGTACCACATAAGAGATGTAGAGCCAAATATATCTACTAACAGGAGGAGGCAAGCACTTTTTTGAGCAAAAGAGGGTTTCCCCTCCGACTTCCATTAGAGAAACTAGGCCGAAGCCGAGCAGTAGTCTAGTAGTTCGATACAAGTTCAGGGGCAGATAAGAAACATAAAGTAAAGCAGGGGGCTTAGCTAGCCTAGCACCCCTGTGACAACAATCTTAAGCTTCATTACAACTTCAAAGCAAAAGGGAAGAGGCAAAGGACACAAAGTAACAGTAGACAAGCCCAAAAGGCCGCCGCTTCACGAAGCCTTTTCACATCTGCAGCCTTGGAACTCCGAAGCGCCATCCCTGCGAAGCTTTGAAGATCTCACTTGCCACCTGTTCGATGAGCCTTGCCCCCAGCATCAGCATTCTTTCCCGTGGGTCCTTTTTCTGCAAAATAGCCCAGTCAATGATCCAGCTGCACATTCTTTTGACGATCCCAATTGGGTTGTTTATATTTTTCCTACCAATCACAATATCATTTCTACAATTCCAGATCGCCCAAAGGAGGGCAGAGGTGCCAGTTAGGACCATTTTCTTGTCCTCTTTGTTAAATTTGTTTAACCACCTTCCAAAACAGTCATCTGTGTCTTTTGGAATGTTTTTAAGATCAAATGCACATCCTACCAGACTCCAAACAAGTCTAGCAACCGAGCAAGAGAAAAAAAAAGGTGATAAATGTTCTCTTCTTTCCCACAGAACACACAGTGCTTGTTTCCTTTCCATCCCCTTTTTAACAAGTTATCTCTGGTCAGGATACTTTTTTTATTCAAGAGCCAGAGGAAAATTTTGATTTTTGCAGGCACCATAACCTTCCACAGAAATTTGTGTGGGAAGCCAAGATCAGTTTTAACAAGATGTAAATATAAGGATTCCACAAAAAGATTTTGTTAGTATTCAACATCCACAATGGTTTATCCCTCCCTCCATGCATTATGATTTCCTCACATCTTCTCTTTAAACTATCCCAGAGATTATCATATCCCCCACAGATTGTTCTTCTAAAAGACATAGCTCCCCATCCCTTATCTATCACCCCGCCCCCTGACAGTAATCTCTCTGTCATTACTAATTGAGTATAGTGAGGGATAAGCTTCTTTTAGGGGTTTATCATCTACCCACCAGTCTTCCCAGAATCTAGTGTTCCTCCCATCCCCCAGTCTCTTCTTGATGTGGGGGAAGACTAGACCCTTAATTTTTAACAGGCAAGTCCAGAACTGAGAATCTCCCTGTCTTTTTTTGACTCCTGAAAGACATTTGTCCTAGAGATATTTGTATTTAATAATATCTTGTGAGAGCCCTTCCTCAGCCTCCAGCTTCCAAATCCATTTAGCAAGCAAGGCAATATTAAAATTTTCAAGATTAATCAACCCAATCCCACCTTTTTGTTTTGGCAAACAGCAAGTTTTCCAGTTAACTAAGTGATATTTCTTTTTACCTTCTTCAGCTTGCCAAACTAATCTAGCTCTGAAGAAGTCAACTTTTTTCCTAACTCCAATAGGGAGCAGGTAAAATGACATCATATATATGGGAATGTTGGTAAGACAGGACTGCACCAGTGTAACTCTACCAGCTATATTGAGCAATCTGCCCTGCCAGCAAGCACACCTCTTTTCAATTTTTTCAGTCACATTTCTCCACATTTTATTACTTATCCTTTTATTATGAACTAGTAGGCCTAAATATTTTAGTGGCATTTCCCCCAAAGCACAAGTGAAGATCTCTTGATAAAGATTTCTCTTGTTTTTAGCTTCTCCAAAGAGATAGATGTCACTTTTGTGGAAATTAATTGTCAATCCTGACATTTGTTCAAAGGCAGTCAGAATGACTTTCAAGTTTTTTGTTGATTCCTCATCATCTTGTATCAGGAATATAGTATCATCAGCATATTGCAACATATTAACCCCATTCTCATGAAAGTCAGTAAGCACCCCTTTTATGTATCCTTCAGTTCTAGCCCTATCCAAAATTATTGCCAGGGCGTCTACAGCTAAATCAAATAGTAAAGGGGGTAAAGAATCCCCTGTCTAAGTCCCTTGAAAGTTTTGAAGAATTTACCAATGTTATCGTTGACTTTCACCCCTACTTGCTGATGTCTACTACACAACTTTATTCTTGTAGACACGTGTTGGGCCTTCAAGCGCGGAGGTTTGTAGGACAGTAGCAATTTTCCCTCAAGTGGATGACCTAAGGTTTATCAATCCATGAGAGGTGTAGGATGAAGGTGGTCTCTCTCAAACGACCCTGCAACCAAATACAAGAAATCTCTTGTGTCCCCAACACACCCAATCCAATGGCAAATGGTATAGATGCACTAGTTCGGGGAAGAGATGGTGATAAAAGTGTAATACAGATGGTAGAAATATATTTTGATAATATGAATAAATAAAACAGTAAGGTATCAAATAGTAAACGGGCACAAAAACAGTATTTCAATGCTTAAAAACAAGGCCCAGGGTTCGTACTTTCACTAGTGCAATCTCTCAACAGTGCTAACATAGTTGGATCATATGATTATCCCTCAAAGTGTAACGAAGAATCACTCCCGAGTTCCTATTATCGGAGAACAAAAGATAGGAATTGTTTGTAAGGTACAAAACCACCTCAAAGCTATTCTTTTTGTTCGATCTATTCAAGAGTTCGTACTAAAATAACACAAAGCTATTGTTTCCATTCGATCTATCCTATAGTTTGTACTAAGATAACACCAAAGCAAATTCATATTCATAATACTCAATCCACACAAAGAACTACAAGGAGACCCCAAAGTTTCCGTCGGAGAAAAGATAATAAAAACGTGCATCAACCCCTATGCATAGATTACCCCAATATCACCGCGGGAATCCGCGAGTTGAATGCCATAACATATATCAAGTGAATCGATAAGATACCCCAATTGTCACCTTAAGTATTCATACCGCAAGACATATATCATGTGTTCTCATCTCTGAATATTCAATCTGGCAAGACAAAACTTCAAAGGGTAAAGATTCAATTCATCACAACAAGAGTATAGAGGGGAGAAACATCATATGATCCATCTATGCTAATAAAGCCCATGATATAGATCATGAGAGAGAGAGAGAGATAGATAGATAAAACACATAGCTACTGGTACAAACCCTCAACCCCGAGGGTGGACTACTCCCTCCTCATCGTGGTGGTCGTTGGGATGATGAAGATGGCCACCGGAGATGATTCCCCCCTTTGGCAGGGTGCCGGAACGGGTCTAGATTGGTTTTCGATGGCTACGGAGCCCTGCGGCGGCGGAACTTCTGATCTAGGTTAACCCCGAAGGGTTTCGAAATATTTGGGAATTTATAGTGCAAAGAGGGGGTGCGGGACGCCATCGAGGTGGGCACAACCCACCTGGGAGTGCCAGGGGGCCCTGGCGCGCCCTGGTGGGTTGCGCCCCCCCTCGGGGCACCCCCCAGGTGCAGCTCTGGCCCATTGGGTTCCTTCTGGTCCAAAAAAATCTTCGTAAAGTTTCACAGTGTTTGGACTCCGTTTGATATTTATTTCTTGAGATGTAAAAAAACAACAACTGGCACTAGGCACTAGGGCAATAGGTTAGTCCCAAAATGATATAAAGTTGCTATAAAATGATTGTAAAACACCCAAGAATGATAAAATAACATCATGAATACTTCATAAATTATAGATACGTTGGAGACGTATCACTTGCCCCCCCCTCATGGTATGCATCACCCAGTCACACCATTTATCAGGGAAGTTTTTCAGTTTGTGCATTTTATGGACAAAAGGCCATTTAATTTTGTCATGTGCTTTTTCAAAATCAACCTTAAACAGCATAGCATTCTGCTTTTTTGTATGAATTGAATTCAGAGCTTCATGTAGGATGACCACTCCTTCCATGATATATCTGCCTTTACCAAAGGCAGTTTGTATGGGTGAAATAATTGGGTTGACAGCCCTGCTAAGTCTGTTCATCAAGACTTTAGTAATGATTTTGAAGCTGACATTCAAAAGGCAAATGGGCCTGAATTTTTGAATCTGTTTGGCTTCCTTGACTTTAGGGACCAAAGTAATAATCCCATAGTTTAGTCTGGCCAAATCAACCACCCCTCTATGGAAATCATCTAGAATATTTTTTAGGTCATTTTTAACTATATCCCAGAAATTCTAATAAAATTCAATGGCAAATCCATCGGGCCCTGGGCTTTTATTTTTTTCCATAGAGAAGATTACCTCTTTGATCCCCTCTATAGAGAAGTTTATAATCAGTTTTTCTTGTGTTTGAGGGGAGATTTCTCTAGCCCCTTGTATATTAAGGTTTATACTAGAAGTCTCTGCTTGACCAAACAGGTTTTTGTAGAATGCAGTAATGTAGTCCATCAGTTCTTTTTCTCCTTCAATTACTTCCCCATCTTGTTCCAATTTGATGATTCTATTTTTTCTTCTTCTACCAATTACCTTTGCATGAAATATCTGGTTTTAGAATCTCCTTATTTAATTTCTTTATCCTTATATCTTTGTAACCACTTAATTTTCTTCCAATTTGAGGATCTCTTTCAACTCTCTCCTTAATTCTTTTTGCATGATTCTTTCCTGGGCATTGATACCTCTAGATTCAACATTTTTATCCATGATATCAAGCATGTTTAACAATTCCTTTTTCCTCTTCCTATACATGGCATTTGCATTTAAAATCCAGCCTTTTATTTTCTGCCTAATATTCCTAATTTTCTTTTGCCAGGTGTCCATACTGGACCCACTACATTTCACCTCCCAATTTTTTTCAACAAATTCTTTAAACACTTCCATATGCATCCAGACATTCTCAAATCTGAATATGGGTGAGGAAGTTTTCTGTTCCCCTGAGTCTAACAGCAGAGGGTGTGATCAGAAATTTCTCTTTCTAATGGAGTGACCATGGTCATGGGATATTTTTCTTCCCAATCTGGGCATATCAGTATTCTATCAAGTTTCTCATAGGTGGGTTCTCGCAAATTATTTGCCCAAGTATATTGTCTTCCATTAATGGGAATGTCTCTCAGCCCAGCATGTTCAATTATAGCATTGAAAACAAAACTGAAGTGATCAACCCCTCCAGGTTTATTTTTCTCAGCACTATTTCTAATAATGTTGAAGTCTCCTCCAATAACACAGGGGAGAGGATTATCTTGATATAGTCTGGATAATTCAGCTAGAAATGCTGCTTTTCCTTCTTTTTGGGCTTCACCATAAACAGTCACCAAATTCCAGCTAAATTTAGTTTTTTGTCAAAGAGAAGTGTCCTGACAAAGTATGTACCCTTTTCAACTTGTAACAAATCAAATTTATCATTATTAATCCCAATTAAGATACCCCCAGATTTGCCTCTAGGGGCAATCCATTCCCAGAGAAAATTTCTTCCTCCAGAAAGGTTATGAAGTTCATTCTTTGTGTAATCTCCTTTGATGGTTTCAAGCAAACCCACAAAATCCAAGTGTTTATCTACAATGGTTTCCCTAATAAAATTCCTTTTGATATCCTGTCTAATCCCTCTCACATTCCAGAACATTCCTTTCATTGTTTCTTTTTCTTTTTTCATATAGTATAATAAAGCAAATCACTACTCTAAGTACTGTTGCAAACCAATTCATATTTTGTTTTTGCATTGTGTCTACTGTAATATAACTTTTTCATGGCTTAATCCACAGATATAAATCGATAGTTTCATCAAAACAAGCAAACTATGCATCAAAAACAGAATCTGTGTAAAATAGAACAGTTTGTAATAATCTGAACATTCACCATACTTCTGATACTTGAAAAATTCTGCCAAAATTAGTAAAAATAAAAAATTTGTATAGAAAGACAGTGCAAAAAGAATCAGAACCATTTGACGTTCCAACTAAAAATGTAAAATCTCTCACTACACCCAAAGTTTTTGTCCTACACCGTACAAACCATCAAGTAAATGTAAACATCCTAAAGGCAAACCATGGCACATTATTTTTATAATACAATGGAATTATACAATGGGATAATTATTTTTGTTGAAAAGTTTCTGTAATCAAGATTCACAAAGTTGCCGTGAGCATGAACAAAGTTCAAGGAGCTCTCCCAGTTCAACAATGCTGTCTTTCTCACTTTCACTTTCCTTTTTGAAAAAGTTTTGGGTTACCCTCTTTATTTTTGTTGTTTTTAAACTATATGAAAGCAGTCAACAGAAATAAATGACTCTCTAAAACTTCTGGGTTGTCTCCCTGGCAGCGCTTTCTTTAAAGCCATTAAGCTAGGCATATAGTGCTCAAGTAATGGATCCACCCGGATCCCAAGGTATATCAAAGCCAATTTTAATTAATAATGATTTGTAATTTAGTAGTGATCACAAAGTAGCATATATCATGCAATGACGAAGTCTAACTCTCTTCCTATGCATAGGCATGTCATAAAAGAACAATTCATGCACACAAAGTAAAGGCCAATGCATAGTATAAACAGTTTCTTGCAATTTTGTTGTATTGGAAACATAAAGAGGTGGAGATGTAGTTCCTCTCTCATAATAATTGCAAGTAGGAGCAGCAAGCACATGCATATTATATCTATCAAAATTATCATGTGCAATGGTAAAAGGCAACCCATCAATATAATCCTTAATAAGGGCAAACTTTTCCGATATAGTGTAGTCAGGAGAATTCAAAAAGATAATAGGACTATCATGTGTGGGTGCAATATCAACAATTTCATGTTTAACATAAGGAACTATAGCAAGTTCATCTCCATAAGCATAATTCATATTGGCATCTTGGCCACAAGCATAGCAAGCATCATCAAAAAGGGATATTTCAAGAGAATCAACGGGACCATAACAATCATCATAGCAATCATCCTTCGGTAAGCACGAAGGGAAATTAAACCATGTATGAGTTGAAGAGTTACTCTCATTAGAAGGTGGGCACGGGTGATCAATCCGCTCTTCCTCCTTTTGTTCTTCGCTCTCCTCCTCATCTATTTCTTCCAATGAGCTCACAGTTTCATCAATTTCTTCTTCCATAGACTCATGCAAAATATTAGTCTCTTCTTGGACAACGGAGGAGTACTCAATATATGGTTTAACATAGGCATTAGAAGCATAATTATCATAACAATATTTAAGTATGGCAAAAAAATTAGATTTGTAAAGAGTAGCATCATACTTTCCAATCAAAGAAGCAATTTCATAAGCACCCTTAAAAGCAACAAATTCTTCAATTTGTTGAACATCATAGTAATTATAAACACCCTTAGCATACGAAGATACGATTCCATTATCACTAAACTCACATTGGTAGGGAAGGTGTTTCTTAGGGTCTTCAGAACAACAAGTAAAATCATATATTTCACGGATGCACTAGAGCTATTAGTGTATGAAAGCTCCAACTGAAACTAAGTGGGTGTGCATCCAACTTGCTTACTCATGAAGATCTCGGGCGTTTGAGGAAGCCCATCATCGGAATATACAAGCCAAGTTCTATAATGAAAATTCCCACTAGTATATGAAAGTGATAACTCAAGAGACTCTCTATATGAAGAACATGGTGCTACTTTGAAGCACAAGTGTGGTAAAAGGATAGTAACATTGCCCCTTCTCTCTTTTTCTCTCAATTTTTAGCCTTCTCTTTTTTTGGCCTTTCTGTCCTTTTTTCGTCCGGAGTCTCATCCCAACTTGTGGGGGAATCATAGTCTCCATCATCCTTTCCTCACTGGGGCAATGCTCTAATAATGATGATCATCACACTTTTTTTACTTACAACTCAATATTACAACTCGATACTAGAACAAAGATATGACTCTATATGAATGCCTCTAGCGGTGTACCGGGATGTGCAATGATCTAGCGTAGCAATGCCATCAAAAAATGGACAAGCCATGAAAACATCATGCTAGCTATCTTACGATCATGCAAAGAAATATGACAATGAATGCTCAAGTCATGTATATGATGATGATGGAAGTTGCATGGCAATATATCTCGGAATGGCTATGGAGATGCCATGATAGGTAGGTGTGGTGGCTGTTTTGAGGAAGGTATATGGTGGGTTTATGGTACCGGCGAAAGTTGCGCGGTACTAGAGAGGCTAGCAATGGTGGAAGGGTGAGAGTGCGTATAATCCATGGACTCAACATTAGTCATAAAGAACTCACATACTTATTGCAAAAGTCTATTAGTCATCGAAACAAAGTACTACGTGCATGCTCCTAGAGGGATAGATTGGTAGGAAAAGACCATCGCTCGTCCCCGACCGTCACTCATAAGGAAGACAATCAATAAATAAATCATGCTCCGACTTCATCACATAACGGTTCACCATACGTGCATGCTACGGGAATCACAAACCTCAGCACAAGTATTTCTACAATCCACAACTACCCACTAGCATGACTCTAATATCACCATCTTTATATCGCAAAACTATTTCAAGGAATCAAACATATCATATTCAGTGATCTACAAGTTTTATGTAGGATTTTATGACTAACCATGTGAATGACCAATTCCTGTCATCTCTCTAAATAGATATAAGTGAAGTAAGAGAGTTTAATTCTTTCTACAAAAGATATGCCTGCACTCTAACAAATATAAGTGAAGCAAAAGAGCATTCTACAAATGGCGGTTTTCTATGTAAAGAGAAACAGGCAATCCAAACTTCAAATGATATAAGTGAAGCACATGAAGCATTCTATAAGGCCATACTCAAAAGATATAAGTGAAGTGCATAGAGCATTCTATAAATCAACCAAGGAATACCTCATACCAGCATGGTTCATAAAATAAAAATGAAAACTAAATGCAAAAGACGCTCCAAGATTGCACATATCGCATGAACGAAACGAATCCGAGAACATATCGATACTTGTTGAAGAAAGAGGGGATGCCTTCCGGGGCATCCCCAAGCTTAGACGCTTGAGTCTCCTTGAATATTTACTTGGGGTGCCTCGAGCATCCCCAAGCTTGAGCTCTTTCCTCTCTTCCTTCTTCTCACATCGTGACCTTCTCGATCATCGAACACTTCATCCACACAAAACTTCAACAGAAAACTCGGTAAGATCCGTTAGTATAATAAAGCAAATCACTACTCTAGGTATTGTTGCAAACCAATTCATATTTTGTTTTTGCATTGTGTCTACTGTAATGTAACTTTTTCATGGCTTAATCCACTGATATAAATCGATAGTTTCATCAAAACAAGCAAACTATGCATCAAAAACAGAATCTGTGTAAAACAGAACAGTCTGTAATAGTCTGAACATTCACCATACTTCTGATACTTGAAAAATTCTGCCAAAATTAGGAAAAATAAAAAATTTGTATAGAAAGACAGTGCAAAAAGAATCAGAACCATTTGACATTCCAGCTAAAAATTTAAAATCGATCACTACAGCCAAAGTTTCTGTCCTGCACCGTACAAACCATTAAGCAAATGTAAACATCCTAGAGGCAAGCCTTGGCACATTATTTTTATAATACAATGGAATTGTACAATGGGATAATTATTTTTGTTGAAAATTTTCTGTAATCAAGATTCACAAAGTTGCCGTGAGCATGAACAAAGTTCAAGGAGCTCTCCCACTTCAACAATGCTTGTCTTTCTCATTTTCACTTTCCTTTTTGAAAAAGTTTTGGGTTCCCCTCTTTATTTTTGTTGTTTTTAAACTATATGAAAGCACTCAACAGAAATAAATTACTCTCTAAAGCTTCCGGGTTGTCTCCCTGGCAGCGCTTTCTTTAAAGCCATTAAGCTAGGCATATAGTGCTCAAGTAATGGATCCACCCGGATCCCAGGGTATATCAAAGACAATTTTAATTAGAAATTATTTGCAATTTAGTAGTGAGCACAAAGTAACTTATATCATGCAATGACGAAGTCTAACTCTCTTCCTATGCATAGGCATGTCATAAAAGAACAATTGATGCACACAAAGTAAAGTCCAGTGCATAGTATAAACAGTTTCTTGCAATTTCGTTGTATTGGAAACATAAAGAGGCAGAGATATAGTTCCTCTCTCATAATAATTGCAAGTAGGAGAAGCAAGCACATGCATATTATATCTATCAAAATCATCATGTGCAACGGTAAAAGGCAACCCATCAATATAATCCTTAATAAGGGCAAACTTTTTCCAATATAGTGTAGTCGGGAGAATTCAAAAAGATAATAGGACTATCATGTGTGGGTGCAATATCAACAATTTCATGTTTAACATAAGGAACTATAGCAAGTTCATCTCCATAAGCATAATTCATATTGGCATCTTGGCCACAAGCATAGCAAGCATCATCAAAAAGGGATATTTCAAGAGAATCAACGGGATCATAACAGTCATCATAGCAATCATCCTTCGGTAAGCACGAAGGAAAATTAAACAATGTATGAGTTGAAGAGTTACTCTCATTAGAAGGTGGGCACGGGTGATCAATCCGCTCTTCCTCCTTTTGTTCTTCGCTCTCCTCCTCATCTTTTTCATCCAATGAGCTCATAGTTTCATCAATTTCTTCTTCCATAGACTCCTGCAAAATATTAGTCTCTTCTTGGACAGCGGAGACTTTCTCAATAAGTGCATTAATATCGTAATTGTATTCATAATTCTCATAACAATATTTAAGGATAGCTAAATTTTCAGGTCTATAAACCGAATCATCAAAGTCTTCAAACTCTTTAAACATAGATTCAATTTCATAAGCACCCATAAAAGCAACAAATTCTTCTATTTGTTCCACATCATAGTAATCATATATACCATTAGCATAAGAAGCTAAGGTTTTATTACCATTAAATTCGCATGAAAAGGGAAGGTGTGGAGCCTTCATCCTAGAGCAACAAGTATAATCATATCTCAAGCATAGTTGCCTAGCATACCAATCCAATATATGAATTTGATCCCTTAATAGTTTCCCTTTTTGTGTCAAGCGATAATCCCTAAAGTACTCACGTTGATCCAACGTTACTCCCATTACATAATTGAATGGGGTTTTCTCAGGATTATTCAAGTAGTACATAATATCATTCACATAACCAGCATCGAGGGTTTTAGGAGGTTCCCCATCTCCATGAGCAGAAAGTACACCTAATTTTTTTGGTACTTCGTGTTCCATATCCGTAACTAAAGATAAAGAACAGCTAAGAACAGCAAATAAAAATTACTTAGTGATAAAGCAAACAAGCACACACGAGAATATTTACCCCACACTATTGCTCCCCGGCAACGGCGCCAGAAAAAGGTCTTGATAACCCACAAGTATAGGGGATTGCAACAGTTTTCGATAAGTAAGAGTGTCGAACCCAACGAGGAGCTAAAGGCAGAACAAATATTTCCTCAAGTTCTATCGACCACTGATACAACTCTACGCACGCTTGATGTTCGCTTTACCTAGAACAAGTATGAAACTAGAAGTACTTTGTAGGTGTTGTTGAATAGGTTTGCAAGATAATAAAGATTATGTAAATAAAAAGTAGGGGCTGTTTAGATGTCAGGACCCCGATTCCAAGTCACATCGATCTAGCCGGTAGCACCTCATATCACTTTGCGGCCTCACACACGGTATTCCCACGGGTGTCGCCTTACCATGGCCCGGGACTGTTTGCGCCTTTTGGCTCACGTATATGATAGTGTCGCTAGCATCCATATGACAAAGAATCCGGGCCGACATGGCTAGTCGTGAACCCAAAGCGGCACTAACCTATGGGGACAGGCATACATGAATCACATCGAGCGTGTCGGTCAACAGCGTGTGAATCCGGGCTGTAGCACTGGGCTAACAGGACTCCGGGAACCCGGGCTGTAGCAGGCTAGGCAGGACTACGGATTTCACCGCGTGACATTTCCCCGAAGGGACAGACACATGAACGAAGTGAAACACATGCCGGCCAGTCAAGTGTCCTGAGCAGTAGTGCTGGGCTAACAGGACTCCGGTGAACCGGGTTGTAGCGGACTACTATGGCTCATGGAAGCACTAGACTACATTTCCCATAAGAGAGGCTGCCAAGGATAAACAACTAGATTGTCGGATCGCACACATACCAAGCATTTCAATCATACACACAATATGCTTGATATGTGTAAATACAACATGGCATCACAACATAACTCTACAACTCAAGTATTTATTCATTAGGCTCCGAGGAGCGAGATATTACAAACATGGGTCTCATGACCCAACAATCATAGCATACAAATCAAAGCACATGCGGAAGCTTAACATGTCTGAGTACAGACATCTACAAATGAAAAAGGCTAAGAAGCCTGACTATCTACCAGATCCTGCCGAGGGCACAAGATCATAGCTGAGGTATCAAGCTAAACATCGAAGTCCACACGGAACTACTAGCGAGACTGACGTATCTCTGCAAAACATAAAATAGGCAAACGTGAGTACAAATGTACCCAGCAAGACTTACATCAGAACTATCTACATATGCATCGGTATCAATAAAGGGGGTGGTGGAGTTTAATTGCAGCAAGCCAGCTTTGACTCAGTGGCTATCTTAAACTACGACTGCAAGTAACTCTTTTGAGGTGGCGCACACGAGTCCACATATTCACCAATCAATACACCACTAAGGATCTGCTCCTGTCTCCCTACGAGAACGTCATCCATAACACTCACGCTTATCTTGCGCATTTTAGAGTATCCACTTTCACTTGTCTATGAACTGTTATAGGCAACCCAGAGGTCCTTTACCGCGGACACGGCTATTCGAATAGATCATTTATAACCCTGCAGGGGTGTACTTCTTCACACATGTTTCCACCACTTAGCGTCTGCACACGACATGTGCTCGGCAGACTTCAAGCGAAAGCCGACGTGGGTGTAGACCACGACCTGACTAACCGCACAAGTCTCTAGTCCAGGTTTATCGCCTATTCGGGTTCCATCCGCAAGGAAATCCGGCCGGGGTGTCCTCAACGGCCCCAAACGATGTGTACAGGGTCCCGAGACGCCAAACGGGCGCCCGGCATACCCGGCCACGGTGTATCTACCGCATCATAGCCCACCCCTAGGGTCAGCGCTACGCACGGCCGCCAACACATAATCTACAAACACCAGAAACTAGTTGCAACTCCTGGACAGAGGACGAGAGGGGTCAATAAGTCGAGCGGGGTCATATTCCAGGGCCCAATGTGTGGTAGTAGCTGTTTCATGGATCACAAACACAGAACTCAGTTCCTGAGGACGGTTTCAGTGAGACAACCCACCATGTACTCCTACATGGCCTCTCACCGCTACCTTTACCAAATCGTGTTCACACACAGTAGGACATGTTCATCACTGTTCTAATTCACCCCCGATGAATCAGACCTGACTCAACTCTAAGCAGTAGCAGGCATGACAAACAAGCATGAATGAGTAGGCACATCAGGGCTCAAACAACTCCTACTCATGCTAGTGGGTTTCATCTATTTACTGTGGCAATGGTAGGTCATGCAGAGGATAAGGGGTTCAACTACCGCAACAAGTAACAGTTGAATCGTTGTTGTCCTAATGCAGTAAAAGAGAGCAGGAGCGAGAGAGTGGGATTGCATCGGAATGAACAAGGGGGTTTTGCTTGCCTGGCACTTCTAAAGATAATATAGCTCTTCATCGGTGTCATCGAACTCATCGTCGGAATACGCCTACCGAGAGGGGACAAGCACCGGCAATAGAGAAGAACACAATCAATGCAAATGCGACAATATGATGCATGATCATGACATGGCAATATTCTATGATTTGTGCTAATGCATCTAGCAACAATTTAAATGAAGTCCATATGAACCAAGGGTTCATATGCAAACTCCATAAGGGGTACTTAAAATGCCATTATCATGTTTTCACTTATACAGGGGGTATAAGTTGGTTGAACATGCATGAAAGTAGCATAAATGGATAGATTGGATTTTTATGATAATTTTTCATATATAATTTATTTCATTTGGAGTTACGGTTGATTTTCTATGATTTTTAGAAGTTCAGGCAGTTTTCTGGAATTTCTGTAAAAGAATAAATCTAGAAAAGAGTTATTGTATTAGCATGACATCACTGTGATGTCAGCAGTCAACGGGTCAGTGGTTAGTTAACTAACTAAATTTAGTTAGCGTTAAACTAATACTAATCCTAGTTTAGTTTGTGGCCTGAGGTCCACATGTCAGTGAGCCAGGGGAGGTCAAACCCCTGGTCAGCTGGGTCAAACTCGCCGGAGTTGACCCGCGTGTCGTCGCCGGCGACACCAGAGATGGCGGAGGGCGTCGGAAAAGCTCCTCCGGCGACCAAATGAGCGGCGGAGAGGCTCTACGGGGAGCTGGCGATCGCGCGCATCAAACAGGGCAAGCGGGAGCAGCTGGGGTGGACTGAGCTCGTCGGAAGGGAGCTCGCGGCGGCGGCCGGAGTTCGGCCAACGGCGGTTTGCATGTTGCGGGGCATGTCCGGAGCTGTGGATGGTCGTGATCGACCCGCGGAAGTGCAGCGAGTGCAGCGGTGAGCTCGGACGCGTGCTTGCACGGCCGTGGTCGCGGTGGCGACATGGCCGGCGGCGAGGAGCTATCGGCTCCGATGGCTACGGTGGTTAGAAGGCGCGGACGAGCACGGGGAGAGAGGGGAAAAGGGCAGGGGCTAACGGCGATTCCAGTAGAGGCAACAGCGAGGCCGGGGAGGGGCTGGAGCTCGCGAATCCCTGGTAAGTTCGCCCGCGGTCAGAGGTTGAAGACGAGGTCGGGGACGACGCTGCAGGGCTTCCGGCGAGGCGTGGCTCGGTGAGGGGGTGGAGGACGAGGTGGCGGAGCTTCTGGGCGCGTCGGTGAGGCGTGGGGTGGCCATGGCTACGGCGAGCGGCGGCTGCGGTTGCGCTCGGGTGCACTGCGAGGAGAGAGCAGAGGAGGGGGAGAAGGAGTGGATAGGCCAGAGGGGTTGGGGCGGTTGCGTGGCGCGTCCAGCTAGCCTACAGCGTCGGCGGAAGCAGGAGGTGGCTCGGCGCATGCCGGCGCGCGGCGACCACGCGCGCGGCGTCCGACTGGCGGGAGCTGGACGACGACTAGCAGCGCCAGGTGGTGGGCTGGGCCAAAACAGGTGAGGCCCAGGTGAGTGCCAGGTAAAAACCCTCTCTCTCTCTCTCTCTTATTAATTGTTTCTGTTTTCTAATTTCTGCAATTGTTTTGGTCTTTATTAAAAATGCCAGAGCATTTCCAAAAACCCTGAATATATTTGTGGGCACTGTTGAAATTATTCCAAACAGCCCTCAACTAGTTTCCGAATTATTAGAGCATTTAAAATGTTTATAGGATTTAAATGCCCCAATTCAAGTACAATATGAGTTAATTCAAATATCCAGAAATGACCTAGAAATATGTTTATCATTTTTGGCAGAGGTTTTTACCTTTATCAGAAATGATGAACATTTCCAAAGGCATTTTGGGATCATTGAGAATATTTCATTGTGATCCTAGTTGGATTTCATTTGGTGCTAGGGTTTGAACATCCCCATTTCAAGTTTAGGCAAAATTTAAACATGATGCACACATGAAGCTAGCCTAGTGCAATGCCAGAAGCTAGGGATGTGACATTAGATAAAGACACAACTAAGTTAGGTTTAGTAAAGAGCTTGTTGTTATGAGAAAGCAATTTGTCCCTGGGCAATCGATAACTAGACCGGTAATCATTATTGCAATTTTATTTGAGGGAGAGGCATAAGCTAACATACTTTCTCTACTTGGATCATATGCACTTATGATTGGAACTCTAGCAAGCATCCGCAACTACTAAAGATCATTAAGGTAAAACCCAACCATAGCATTAAAGCATCAAGTCCTCTTTATCCCATACGCAACAACCCCCTTACTCGGGTTTGTGTTTCAGTCACTCACGCAACCCACTATAAGTGAATCATGAACGTATTGCAACACCCTACAGCGGGGATCCCTCACGCTTGCGCGACACGGAGAGCACCATAGGACAGCACCAATAATAAAACATGCAACTCAAACCAATCTTGATCATCAAATAGCCCATAGGACAAAACGGATCTACTCGAACATCATAGGATAGCCATACATCATTGGGAAATAATATATAGCGTTGAGCATCATGTTTAAGTAGAGATTATAGCGGGTAAGAGAGAGGTTACATCGCTGCATAGAGGGGGGGAAGAGTTGGTGATGATGGTGGTGAAGTTGTTGGTGAAGATTGCGGTGATGATGATGGCCCCGGTGGCACTCCGGTGCCACCGGAAGCAAGGGGGAGAGAGCCCTCCTTCTTCTTCTTCTTCCTTGACCTTCCCCCTAGATGGGAGAAGGGTTTCCCCTCTAGTCCATGGCCTCCATGGCACGGGAGGGGCGAGAGCCCCTCCGAGATTGGATCTGTCTCTCTGTTTCTGCGTTCTCAGATTCTACCCTTTCACCGTTTCTTATATTCCCGGAGATCTGTAACTCCGATTGGGCTGAAATTTTAACACGATCTCTATCCGGATATTAGCTTTCTTGTGGCGAAAGAAGGGCATCAACCGCCTTACGGGGTGGCCACGAGGGTCAGGGGCGCGCCTGCCCACCTGCCTCGTGGGCCCCTCGACCATCGTCTCGCATTGATTTCACTTCCCAAAAATCACATATATTCCAAAAAAATCTCCGTCCATTTTTATCCCGTTTGGACTCCGTTTGATATGGATTTTCTGTGAAACAAAAAACATGCAACAAACAGAAACTGGCACTGGGCACTGGATCAATATGTTAGTCCCAAAAATAGTATAAAAAGTTGCCAAAAGTATATGAAAGTTGTAGAATATTGGCATGGAACAATCAAAAATTATAGATACGACGGTGACGTATCAGCTAGCCCGACCTCTTTCTCGTTCCAGTGATGTCGACCACAAACCAGATTATCTCATAATCCTTGTCGCATGGCCATGCTTATCCTGGTCGGATCACACGAGGGGCCCAGAGTATATCTCTCCTGGTCGGAGGGGCAAATCCCATCTTGCTCAACCATGTCTCACAGCATGGGTTTGGACAAGCCCGAAACCTACCTTTGTAACTACCCAGTCACGGAGTAGCATTTGGTTGGCCCAAAGCAAGTCTGTCACCATCCTGAGTACATGCGCCAGCTCAGATCTTAGGACATAGAACATATGTTGTACTAGAGACTCACAGATGACATATCACTACGTCTCATAGTTGGGTCTGTCTGACTCAGACCTTATCTCAACTCGGATCCGACTACGTCGAATCCGAGTAGATCCTTACGAGTCCATATTATCCGGTTAGCATCCAATGCTCCATGGCTAGTGAGACCAAGCCATTGACCGTGTCATATGCTAGTCTAGTCGGTTGCACGTCCACACAGGCCTTTCAACTAGGGACCTTTTAGGACAATCATCATACAATGCATAGTCCCACAAACAAGTCACGTACTTGCTGATACACATCATTGATAATGTCCAAGGACTATCTTTATTCACAAACACATAGGAAATATCATCATACATGATTGCCTCTAGGGCATATCTCCAACACATTATAAGATGATCTCTCACTAAATTTCAAGGTACAAGTGTTCTCCCTGAGTATGCACCATTGCTACAGTTCGTCATGCTGAGACACCACGTGATGATTGGGTGCGATAAGCTCTACGTTCACATACAATGGGTGCAAGCCAGTTTCTGCACAAGTAGAATACTCGGGTTAAACTTGACGAGCCTAGCATATGCAGATATGGCCTCGGAACACTGAGATCTAAAGGTCGAGCGTGAATCATATAGTAGATATGATCAACATAGTGATGATCACCATTGAAAACTTCTCCATCTCACGCGATGATCGGACATGGTTTAGTCGATGTGGATCACGTGATCATTTAGATGACTAGAGGGATGTCTATCTAAGTGGGAGTTCTTAAGTAATATGATTAACTAAACTTTAATTTATCATGAACTTAGTAGCTGATAGTATTTTGGATGTCTATGTTGTTGTAGATAAATGGCTCGTGCTACTGTTCCTTTGAATTTTAATGCGTTCCTAGAGAAAGCTAAGTTGAAAGATGATGATAGCAACTACATGGACTGGGTCCGTAACTTGAGGATTATCCTCATTGCTGCACAGAAGAATTACGTCCTGGAAGCACCGCTAGGTGTACCACCCGCGCCAGCAACTGCAGACATTGTGAATGCCTGGCAGACGCATGTTGATGACTACTCGATAGTTCAGTGTGCCATGATTTACGGCTTAGAACCGGGACTTCAATGACGTTTTGAACATCATGGAGCATATGCGATGTTCTAGGAGTTGAAGCTAATATTTCAAGCAAATGCCCGGATTGAGGGATATGAAATCTCCAATAAGTTCTACAGCTGCAAGATGGAGGAGAATAGTTCTGTCAGTGAACATATACTCAGAATGTCTGGGTACCACAACCACTTGACTCAACTGGGAGTTAATCTTCCTAATGATAGTGTCATTGACAGAGTTCTTCAATCACTGCCACTAAGCTACAAAAGCTTTGTGATGAACTATAATATGCAAGGGATGGCTAAGACAATTCCCGAGCTCTTCGCAATGCTAAAAGCTGCGGAGGTAGAAATCAAGAAGGAGCATCAAGTGTTGATGGTCAATAAGACCACTAGTTTCAGGAAAAAGGGCAAAGGGAAGAAAGGGAACTTCAAGAAGAACGGCAAGCAAGTTGCTGCTCAAGTGAAGAAACCCAAGTCTGGACCTAAGCCTGAGACTGAGTGCTTCTACTGCAAAGGGACTAGTCACTGGAAGCGGAACTGCCCCAAGTATTTGGCGGATAATAAGGATGGAAAAGTGAAAGGCATATTTGATATACATGCTATTGATGTGTACCTTACTAATGCTCGCAGTAGCGCCTGGGTATTTGATACTAGTTATGTTGCTCATATTTGCAACTCGAAACAGGGGCTACGGATTAAGCGAAGATTGGCTAAGGACGAGGTGACGATGCGCGTGGGAAATGGTTCCAAAGTCGATGTGATCGCGGTCGGCATGCTACCTCTACATCTACCTTCAGGATTACTATTAGACCTGAATAATTGTTATTTGATGCCAGCGTTAAGCATGAACATTATATCTGGATCTTGTTTGATGTGAGATGTTTATTCATTTAAATCCGAGAATAATGGTTGTTCTATTTATATGAGTAATATCTTTTATGGTCATGCACCCTTGATGAGTGGTCTATTTTTATTGAATCTCGATGGTGGTGATACACATATTTATAGTATTGAAGCCAAAAGATATAAGTTTAATAATGATAGTGCAACTTATTTGTGGCACTGCCGTTTAGGTCATATTGGTGTAAAGCGCATGAAGAAACTCCATGTTGATGGGCTTTTGGAATCACTTGATTATGAATCACTTGATGCTTGCGAACCATGCCTCACGGGCAAGATGACTAAGACTCCATTCTCCGAAACAGTGGAATGAGCAACAGACTTATTGGAAATAATACATACTGATGTATGTGGTCCGATGAGTGTTGATGCTCGTGGGGGGTATCGTTATTTTCTGACCTTCACAGATGATTTGAGCAGATATGGGTATATCTACTTGATGAAACATAAGTCTGAAATATTTGAAAAGTTCAAAGAATTTCAGAGTGAAGTGGAAAATCATCGTAACAAAAAAAATTAAGTTTCTACGATCTGATCATGGAGGTGAATATTTGAGTTATGAGTTTGGTCTTCATTTGAAAACAATGCGGAATAGTTTCGCAACTTACACAACGTGGGTCACCACAGCGTAACGGTGTGTCCAAACGTCGTAACCGCACTTTATTAGATATGGTGCGATCTATGATGTCTCTTACTGATTTACCGCTATCATTTTGGGGTTATGCTTTAGAGACGGCTGCATTCACGTTAAATAGGGCACCATTGAAATCCGTTGAGACGACACCATATGAACTGTGGTTTTGCAAGAAACCCAAGTTGTTGTTTCTTAAAGTTTGGGGCTGCGATGCTTATGTGAAAAAGCTTCAACCTGATAAGCTCGTACTCAAATTGGAGAAATGTGTCTTCATAGGATACCCAAAGGAGACTGTTGGGAACACCTTCTATCACAGATCCGAAGGCAAGATATTCGTTGCTAATAATGGATCCTTTCTAGAGAAGGAGTTTCTCTTGAAAGAAGTGAGTGGGAGGAAAGTAGAACTTGATGAGGTAATTGTACCTGCTCCCTTATTGGAAAGTAGTTCATCACAAAAACCAGTTCAGTGATTCCTACACCAATTAGTGAGGAAGCTGATACGTCTCCAACGTATCTATAATTTTTGATTGTTCCATGCCATTATATTATCTGTTTTGGATGTTTAATGGGCTTTAATATGCTCTTTTATATTATTTTTGGGACAAACCTATTAACCGGAGGGCCAATGCCAGTTTCTGTTCTTTTGCCTATTTTAGAGTTTCGTAGAAAAGGAATACCAAACGTAATCCAAACGGAATGAAACCTTCGCGATGATCTTTCTTGGACCGAAAGCAAACCAGAAGACTTGGAGTTGAAGTCTAGAACTCCGTGAGGCCGCCACGAGAAGGAGGGCGCGCCCAGGGGGTAGGCGCGCCCCCACCCTCGTGGGCCCCACGTAGCTCCACCGACGTACTTCTTTCGCCTATATATACTTTTATACCCTAGATCAATCGCAAAGAGCCACGAAACCACTTTTCCACCGCCGCAACCTTCTGTACACGTGAGATCCCATCTTGGGGCCTTTTCCGGCGATCTGTCGGAGGGGGAATCGATCACGGAGGGCTTCTACATCAACACGATAGCCTCTCCGATGAAGCGTGAGTAGTTTACCACAGACCTTTGGGTCCATAGTTATTAGCTATATGGCTTCTTCTTTCTCTTTGATTCTCAATACGAAGTTCTCCTCGATGTTCTTGGAGATCTATTCGATGTAATACTCTTTTGCGGTGTGTTTGCCGAGATCCGATAAATTGTGGGTTTATGAACAAGATTATCTATGAATATTATTTGGTTCTTCTCTAAATTCTTATATGCATGATTTGATATATTTGCAAGTCTCTTCGAATTATCGGTTTTGTTTGGCCTACTAGATTGATCTTTCTTGCAATGGGAGAAGTGCATAGCTTTGGGTTCAATCTTGCGGTGTCCTTTCCCAATGACAGTAGGGGCAGCAAGGCATGTATTGTGTTGTTGCCATCGAGGATAAAAAGATGGGGTTTATATTATATTGCTTGAGTTTATCCCTCTACATCATGTCATCTTGCTTAAAGCGTTACTCTGTTCTTATAAACTTAATACTCTAGATGCAAGCTGGATAGCGGTCGATATGTGGAGTAATAGTAGTAGATGCAGAATCGTTTCGATCTACTTGACACGGACGTGATGCCTATACTGATGATCATTGCCTAGATATTCTCATAACTATGCACTTTTCTATCAATTGCTCAGCATTAATTTGTTCACCCACCGTAATACATGCTATCTTGAGAGAAGCCACTAGTGAAACCTATGGCCCCGGGGTCTCTTTCTTATTATATTGCATCTCTTTTATTTACATCCCATCTCGTTTACTATTTTGCAATCTTTACTTTCCAATCTATACAACAAAAATACCAAAAATATTTACTTTACTATCTTTATCAGATCTCACTTTTGCGAGTGACCGTGAAGGGATTGACAACCCCTTTATCACGTTGGTTACAAGGTTCTTGATTGTTTGTGCAGGTACTAGGTGACTTGTGCGTTGTCTCCTACTGGATTGATACCTTGGTTCTCAAAAACTGAGGGAAATACTTACGCTACTTTGCTGCATCACCCTTTCCTCTTCAAGGGAAAACCAACGCATGCTCAAGAGGTAGCAGAAGCTAATGATGATGATCATGAAACTTCTAATCAAGTTACTGCTGAACCTCGTAGGTCAACCAGAGTAAGATATGCACCAAAGTGGTATGGTAATCCTGTTCTGGAGGTCATGTTACTTGACCATGACGAACCTACGAACTATGAGGAAGCGATGATGAGCCCAGATTCCGTGAAATGGCTTGAGGCCATGAAATCCGAGATGGGATCCATGTATGAGAACAAAGTGTGGAATTTGGTTGACTTGCCCGATGATCGGCAAGCCATAGAGAATAAATGGATCTTCAATAAGAAGATTGACGTTGACGGTAATGTTACTATCTACAAAGCTTGACTTGTTGCGAAAGGTTTTCGACAAGTTCAAGGAGTTGACTAAGATGCTCTACAGGTGTCTCCGATAGTGTTTGTTGAGTTGGCATAGATCGAGATTAGGATTTGTCACTCCGATTGTCGGAGAGGAATCTCTGGGCCCTCTAGGTAATGTACATCACTACAAGCCTTGCAAGCAATGTGGCTAATGAGTTAGTTGCGGGATGATGCATTACGGAACGAGTAAAGAGACTTGTCGGTAACGAGATTGAGCTAGGCATGATGATACCGACGATCGAATCTCGGGCAAGTAACATATCAATGACAAAGGGAACAACATATGTTGTTATGCGGTTTGACCGATAAAGATCTTCGTAGAATATGTAGGAACCAATATGAGCATCCAGGTTCCGCTATTGGTTATTGACCGGAGATGTGTCTCGGTCATGTCTACATAGTTCTCGAACCCGCAGGGTCCGCACGCTTAACGTTCGATGACGATATGTATTATGACTTATGTGATTTGATGTACCAAAGGTTGTTCGAGTCCCGGATGAGATCACGGACATGACGAGGAGTCTCGAAATGGTTGAGACATAAAGATTCATATATTGGAAGGTTACATTCGAACACCGGAATGGTTCGGGTCGTTTCAGATAAGTTTCGGAGTACGGGGGTTACCGGAACCCCCTCCGGGAAGTTATTGGGCCTTATGGGCCTAGTTGGAAGAGAGGAGGCAGGGCAAGAGGTGGTGCCCCCCCCGGCCCAAACCGAATTGGACTAGGGATAGCCCCCCCCCCTTTCCTTCTCTTCTTCCTCTCCTTCCTTCTTCTCCTACTTGGACTAGGAAAGGGGGAAACCTACTCCTACTAGGAGTAGGAATCCCCCCTTGGGCGCGCCCCTTGAGGACGGCCCTCCTCGTCCTCCCCTCCTTTATATACGGGGGAGGGGGGCACCCCATAGACACACAAGTTGATCCTTAGCCGTGTGTGGTGCCCCCCTTCCACAGTTTTTCACCTCGGTCATATTGTCGTTGTGCTTAGGCGAAGCCCTGCGTCGATAACTTCATCATCACCGTTACCTCACCGTCATGCTGATGGAACTCACCCTCGGCCTCAGCTGGATCAAGAGTACGAGGAACATCACCGAGCTGAACGTGTGCAGATCGTGGAGGTGTCGTGCGTTTCGGTACTTGATCTGTTGGATCGTGAAGACATTCGACTACATCAACCGCGTTACTAAACGCTTCCTCTTTCGGTCTATGAGGGTACGTAGACACACTCTCCCTTATCGTTGCTATGCATCTTCTAGATAGATCTTGCGTGATCATAGAAAATTTTTAAATACTGCGTTCCCCAACAATTGTACCTTGAGATTCCAACGAGAGCCCAGTCTCCTCGTCGAAATCCTCACCAGCGAGCAGCCAGAAGCTGCCCGCCGACGAGATCCCTACAATTGTACTGCGTTCCCCAACAATTGTACCTTGAGATTCCAACGAGAGCCCAGTCTCCTCGTCGAAATCCTCACCAGCGAGCAGCCAGAAGCGACTGCCCGCCGGCGAGATCCCTACTCCCGACCCTGGGAGCGAGCGAGACTGAGCAGGCGTGGGGAGCGGCGGGGGAAGCGCAGCGACCTCCTCTGGGTCAGTGGCATCTTCAGTATCTTCTTCTTCGTACCAGGCTTCGTTCCTCCCTTGCCCTTGCCGCTCCCCAGATCTGTCCGCGCCTCCGACGCCACCGCAGGAGCAGGCCTCACCTCCCTGGCCACCGCAGGCACCGGTGCAGGGAGACCCATCACCACACCAACCATGTACTCCGACGGGCCCGCCGGAGCGCGGCGGCGCGAGCGGAACGCCACCCACTTCATTGCTTGCATAGGGTCGTCCGATTCCGCCTCCTCCATCGCCCACAGCAGCATCCTGAGCGCCCCCACCGGCTCGCCCGTCGGTGCGAGGCGCCAGTCCTCCGCCTCGGTGAGCTTCCTGTAGGCCACCCCCGCCGCCTCCTTCAGATTTCTCTTCGTCGAGAACCTGGAGATGATCTCCATCAGCTTCGCCAGCTTCGATTCATCCCCGTCTGCGATCACCCGAGCCATCGCCTCGAGCCTCAGCTTCCAGGGCTCCATGGTTATCCTCTCGCGGAGCGCTCGCTTGTGGGAGAGAAGGGGAGTAGATTTCATCGAGAAGGGAGGGAATGGCCGCACCGCACCGCGTAGCAGCTTTAATCCCCCTCCATTCCCGACGCTCCCTCTCCTCCTCCGCCTCGATCTACGCGTTGTGCCGCGCCTCCGCCTCGGAACCCAGCACCCTGTCGACCAACACAACGTGACAAGGAAAACGCACCTGCGTCCCCTCCCAGATCGGAAACTTCCCGTGTACCCGCATCGAGTCGACGCGTACCCCGCGGTTGTCGATGAGGGCCAGCACAGGGGAATCACCACGCCGGAGCAGAACGCCTCGCTTGAAAATCATCAGCGCCGGCATGGATAGTCGGCGACGAGGTGAACCGCCCACCGGCGGTCGAGCGGAGTTGCCTCATGCGTTGTCATCCCAGCTGGAGAATTTTTTTAGATAATGGATGGAGCAAGCACTTGGAACCATTCATATATGGAGCTACTGCAGAAAGAACTTTGTGATCTTGCTCAGTTGTTAGCTGTACTACGGAGTAGATGGCAGTACTGTCATACAGTATCGTGTACGTCTGTACGTGCCAAGTGGATCCACCTACGTGGCACGATCTATATATATATTTTTCCTTTTGGGAGACGCTACATGACATGATTGATTACATGGTGCGCTTGTCTGTCATGTCGACGACGTTGATGAGCCATGATGGCATGCATGCGACCCCCTCCCCGGCTACAGTGACAGTATCTAGAGCTAGCTCGCCTGCCCCCTCCCATGCTGGCAACGGCCTCTGTTGGCTCTGCCGGTTCAATACGACGAGACAAAAAGGCTTCTTTCACGCTCTGACGTGCCGCTTGAATAGTCGACAACGCTACACTGTCATAAGCCGTGGCTTTCTGATCAGCAATCATTGCATGGCCGGGCCGGGGGTGCGAGCTCTCGGCCTGTGAGATTGTGATATGAATATGAACCTGATCGAGGTTGTGATTATTCTTGGACTCACAGAAAGGTGCGGTGCGTTTGTGTAGGCTTTCGTCTTAAGCAAGGGATATTCCATGGATATGTTGTTTCGGGGCTTTTTTTTTCATGGTAATACCTGTCTCAGTTATATCATAACGACCATAGTACAAGTTATGTACATACCGGCCTGACAAAACTGAAAAGACAGCAGACCACTAGCCTTTGCACACAGAAACATCAGCCAAGAAATAAAATTACAAACAAGACTGAAGAATCCTTTGAGCATGACACCAACGCCCGTCACCTGCCTCTGACAGCACCATAGCAGCCACCAAAGGAGAAAATGACGGATCACCTCCACACCCGAGCTCGACGCGGCTCCATCGCTGATATGCAGCTTTGCGGACCTCCAAGGTGGCTCACCAATAAAGACGAAGCCATTGCCGTTGAACGAATCAGACCGGAGCAACACCCCGGACACGCCATCGAATTCCAGATCTAGCACCCCCGCCCAATTAAGATGTTGGAGAAGGAAACCATACCTGCATGCCACGAACCACGAACCCAGATCCACCATCTTCCAGATGCCGTCAATGCAGATCACAATCTGCATCCGTTCCTGGACTACCTTCCAAGCTCCACGCCGGAGCTGGAGCAAACGCCGTCGCAACAGCGGAGCCCGAGGACAAAGGTCCACCACGAGGATGCCGCCGCCGTCGCCGCACCATCCTTACTTAAACAGTCTAATTTCAAAATTCATCCAAAAAACGAATCGTCTCGTTGAGGAAGAATCTGAAAATTTATTAGTCGGCGTCGCCATCGCCATCGCCAAAGCCATGACGATGAACGACCCAAAATTCTAAAAAAACTAAGGCCTAAAACAATCCACATGCGTGGATCCGACGACCCTCCTCATCACCGACGACCGAAGTCATCAGCGAAGGGGAGCCGCCGGAGGACGGCGGCGGAGGAAGTCGCCCTGGCGGCAAGAGGCGATCGCCTTTCTTTTCTTCTACTGGAAGAAAGAAAGCCTTTCCTCGGTCTCTACGCGAGCGTCAAATCGGAGACCTTGTTGCTTCGGGGCTTGATTAGTACTCCTTCACCGGAGTTGGTTTCCTACCAACGTAGGTGTACTGTTCCATACAATTATACATGCTCGTACATCTAGGAATCTAGCTACTACTACTACTAGTACATAGCTCCTGAATGGTTTGTCCATCATCGTGACTTCGTGAGCCATTTCCCTGTCGTGGCAGGGCAAGTACGTCTGTTCGTACATATTTTCGGCTTCGGAAGTTCACGTGTGCATGCACTGGTTGCGAGAGCCACGCCACCGGTTTCGACGGGTGGCCGCCGGCGAAACGGACCAGCCCTGCCGTGCGCACACGGCACACGCTCGCCAACCCGCGCACCCGTTGTCGCGGCGACACACCATCCACGCACGGAACGGCAAACGCGGCCCGGCCCGGCCTTACGGGCGCCCAAGTCAGATCGGGATCCGGAGAGCGCGACGGCTTTCTTCTCCCGGTGGAGGTGGGGCCGGGCGACGGCGACGCGCCCCCGACGCGTGTCGCGCCGAGAGTCCGGTGCGGGGAGATCACTAGTGTATGTGCCTATCCCGTCGACGTCCACGTCCACGTCGACCTCCGCTCCGCTCGCACGCATGAACCGCTCCGTGATCCGCGAGTCGTCGGCACGCCGGGTTTCCCTTTCGGGCATGGCTGTCCCGCCGGCGCCCGGCGGAACGCTTCAACTTGCCAGATCGGCACTAGAGACGCGGAGCAGAGAAATGTCCGGATAATGGCAACCGGGCCAATCATGGCAAGCAGCAAGGTCATTTCCACCTTTTGTTTTTGATGAAGGAGCAAAGGTCACCGCGACTTCAAGGGATGGGTGGCCGCTCTCCTTCCACTTCCTCCCCTTGGAAAAAAAATACATAAACTGGTTTATTTGACAGTGATCGGCTCTTTAAAGTATGTTATCTAGGAGTAGATCATTTCCGGGCGCTTCTTTTCCTGTCGGGACGGATCGACTTGTGTCAATGCTCCGTCGCCATGTGTGCCGCGACTCCGGGTTCCCGCTCCATGCCAATGCGTCGCACTGTTCTTCAAGGACACGCATTTTTCTAGTCGTAATGACAGCGCCTTCTGGTTCACATTCTTGAGATTTTTGCACCGGAATCCTGTTTCAATCCTTCACGTCTCCTGTCCTGTCACAACGAGTACGGCAATACGCATTCATTAGTTCAGCTAATCAATCGGACCAAAACCTTCCGGTCGAAAACACTGACCAATTTATCCAGTCTAGTATATCATATCCTGTTTGACGTGGCAGATCCTTTTTCACACCACTACTCCAGCCTCCATCGACTTTCTATACTGAACTCACTCACTTGTGTTCAGACTTCAGAGACACCGTATCAAACCGGTTTTCTTACAAAAAAGGCTAAAGGAACTAGGGCATCAATTGGCGGAGATGCCAATGTTAGGCTGTTTGCAACTAGCACGAGAGACCGGAAACGAAATGGCCTGCTTGGATCCCTCCATACTTTAGGCCAAGAACATCTTTTTCCCTCAACCACGCGTGTTCTTTGCTCGGTTTCAAGTTTCAACCAAGTTTGTGTTATTCAGGGCTGAGGGTTTATGCCCCCTGCCCGCAAACATCACAGCAGGGGCGTGACAAGAATTCGGAACATGCTGCCAAAAACAGGAGAGAAAAACATACTTGCGGTTTCATAATTGAATGTCGGTCAAACCGCGATCTGCAAAGATCTGTTGGGGATGCAGCCACCAGGGACAGTTGACCCAAAATCTGCAGGTGGCCAGGACGACTAATTCTGAGTGGTTGGCACTAGGCCTTGCAGAAATTGACCTCTTCAGATGCCATCATCAGAGAGGATTACTATTATTTCAATAGCAAATCAGCAGTCAGAGGCAGGAACACACTAGAATGCCAGATAAGCGCCAAAAAACGTCGGTTTCAGCTTGTCCATGGCTATGTGTCCAGGCAACGGGAGACTACAGCAAAGCAGTGCAAAGCCTGCATGTCATCCAGTATGTCAGCTCAGAATATAATAAATGTGAATAACTTATGTTGATACAGGTGTTCATTGTGAGGATTTTCAAAGGAGATAGGCACAGAAGAATCCCAACTACTTCAGATTTGCACTGATCATCACTAAGGCCATGGCATGGACAGCTTCGGTCTCTTGTAAACTACCGCTGCTTTCTGGTGCGCAAAGCATGTGCCCAGATCATGTCAGCAGCAAAGCACTTAAACCAAAACAAACATGATCGACCAAGTAAGAAGAAACATGTAAAGACTTTGTGTGGAATGTTTGCACAAGGGTCCTCTATGTAGTCACTGTCTCGCCTCCTGCATGTTTGGCCAATAACCTACAATATTCTAGTTTTCAAAGTGAAACATCCAGACCTATTGTTCATATAATGTAGAACAAGATGTCACATGCATCATGCCATCAAAAAATAACTAAATGTGGACCAAACATCACCTAAAATAATGATTTGGATGTGAACTAGTTATGTTTCCCTTCTCTAAAAGTCACTATCCCACTTCCACCATGTCCAACCAATAGGTTATATGATTGGCATGTTTAAGAAAGTAACTTTACCTGGGATCAATTCGTTTTATATAGGGTCAAAAAAATCAGAATATTTCCTGCATCATCAGAAAGTAACCACATTATCAGGATAACAAAAAGCAAATGTGGTACCAGCTAAAGAAAGAAACGTGTATCTGTAGTTGGTTATGAACCAAGCCGCATCAATTTGGAAACGTTAGTTAAGATTTTGTCATTAGCTGCAAATAACTTCACCACGTCGATAGGAACTAAGCCCAGGGATATTGGACGTTTTTGTGCGTGAGTGTCAAAAAATAATCAAATGAAGGCAATCAGATACCATCTCCATCTGAGTTACTAGTATTTTAAGGTAATAACTTAATGGCACTGCATAACACTGACAGTTAGTTGAGGTAATAACTTCTATATAATCAGGTTATGATAACTGCAACAGACGTGGCTTCTTCTGTACCGTCTGGCGTCAAGTATTTTATATACACACTAAGTCGATCGGAGTACAAGATGAAGTGCAGCCAATCACTCTATGGTTCACTGTACAAGATGAAGTGCAGCCAATCACTCTATGGTTCACTACTTCACTTCTTGTCACCATGGTTATCCAGGAGATGCATTCTTCCACCTTGTAATCAAATAAAAAAGAACACATGCGCCATGATCAATATTATCGAGATCATCACACCAACTAACAATTACACAAGTCGGAACCTAAAATGATAAAGGACTCAGATACTAAATTTGCAGAGAGAGCGTTCGTATAATAAAACTGGCCTTTATGCACTCTTCCAACCAAGGACACAAAAATGTCAACATATTTATTCTCAACTTTCACTTACTCCACCTTATGTTGACATGTGCATACCAGTCTGTGTACAATGAGCAGCAATGGAGAATGCACAACAAACCATGGGTAACATAACCAGTTGGGCAGTGCATTAACAGGCAGGGAATTCAAAATAACCTTCTCTGATGGCTCAAAGATTTAACATCTAGTGTGCACAAATTTAAAGCAAATCAAAACCTTCTGGTGTCAGAATTCAGGCCTGCATTCATATCCTCAGAAAAGCAACTGAAGCTTCTAATTCCTGGACCAGTTTCCACTCTTTCCCCCCGATTTGTGCTGGAGACAGATATCTGTTATACATATGTCCTTTGAAGCTGCTTTGCACATGTCATAAACCGTCAGTCCGGCAATGGTCACTGCAGCCATTGCTTCCATTTCAACCCCTGTCTTCCCGCAAGTGGTGGCTTCCCCTTCTATGACAACACTAGAGTCCTCTTCATTGAGAGTGAGATCAACACGAACATGGGAGAGATTAATGTTGTGGCACAGGGGTATGAGGTTACTAGTTTGCTTCGCACCAGTTATTCCAGCTATCTTTGCAACAGTAAGTACATCGCCTTTGGCAATCTGGTTTGACGCCACCAAGTTAAATGCCTTCTGGCCTAGCAAGACCCTGCAACTGGCTATAGCTACTCTCTCACTGTCATGTTTGGGTGAGACATCAACCATCTTTGCCTGGCCACTGCAATCAACATGGGTAAGACCCGGTTGTGTCTCCCGGGCTGCAGGAGTGGGATGGACTACTTGCTGCGGAGGATTTGAGCCCAAAGGGCTGGCTGAAGGAGATTCGCCAAATATCGATTCCATTTCCTGGAATTACAAAGTTCAAGATAATTATTAATGCCCAATGACCAAATATATTAGTACGAGGACAGTTCACAATACTCATGACTAAGTCAGAAACCTATATTAGTTTGTGTAGATTTTTTGTCTTTAAGAATTCTGCATACTACAATTCAGAACCAAAGGAAACAGATTCAGTTGGTAAATTCTAAATTGGGAAAGCTTAGAGAGGAAAAATGAAACATACTGGATAGTAAAGTATCTATACCCCTAATCATTCACCACATTTCAAGTGAGTCATCTACTTATGGACGTCCTCAATCATTATAACATGTTTTAGTATGATTAAATGGAAATTCATATCTTTAGTTTCCACATCCAGTAAGAATAAACTATACCTCTTTTATTAAGCAAATCTTCCCGGTGATGTTGGTTCACAGGACATACAATCAAAAGTTCATGTTGTTCTCAACTAAGTCGTGTTCAGTATCTTTGTTTTCACTGGATAGACGATTAAGATAAAACAAACTGTGTTTTAATCCTGTAGGCTGTAGCTAACAATAGCTGTTCTTTCTCCTTTGTCAGGCTGTAACAGTTTTGTTAGCAACACCACATTTCTGTCAGCAAGGACTTGAAATCAGGTTGTAACTACAGTTTTTTTTTTCTTTACCTGCACTGTAGTACCAGACCTTGGATTTTCTTACTTTCTAAATCAGTGTCATAATAGTTTAAGTCAAGCAAAGTACTGTGTATACATTTTAAAAGACAATGCATAAACCTTTAGCTTCGATTGTCTTTTTGGTGTTCCAATTATACAATTTGTGTCTAGAACATCATTAATGGGATTCCATATCCTTGTTCTGTCATGAGTACACTGAATTATTTGTTTATTATAAAGTTATGAAGTTATGTTATTCAAGGATGGATGTATAAGTGGAATAGTAGTACTTTGGGATTTCTTTCAGTCGATTCGATTTGGCAGCCATCTGTTCAAACATTTTTCTTTTGTTTAGAGCACATGAACTGCACTAGAATATTTTGACATCTTTGGAAGTTAGACACATTTGAGAAAAGTTACACATGATCATGATGGATGAAGAATGAATAATATATAGACAAAACAGCTGTAAGTTTCTATTATTGGTTATAAAAAAATGCAGCTCCAGAATTTGTACTGAACTAGATGTTCATTTCAGTCAGTTGTTTCTGAAAGTTGGAATTACAGGAGTGGTCAAGAGAAGTTGGCCCAACTGTGATTCTTGGCACCGATCCCGTCCATGAATCTGACGGTCAGAATGAGTGGATCCACGGCTCCATGGTTTTCCTAAATTTTATCCAATTAATATTATTCTGAATCAGATGAATAACACCATGTTTTTTTTGGAAGTAACATTGTGATATGGAAATAGCCTAATTAATCCTCTTTGTTGCGTGCACCCTATTTGCTTAACGCTAGATCATGAATTTGCTTAATTTTGCTCGAGTGGATATATCTGCTGATAACTTTTGCTACCCATCAATTTTTTTGAAAAAAAGACGCATATCAAGGTTGCAGTTTGGGTGGTAATTCGGATGTCCCATTTTTCTTTTGCCATTGAAGATCCTCCTATACCCTGAGCATATGAAGAAACAAATTTGCTTTAGTTTAATTTAGGACATGTTTTACCTCTTCTTTGACAAAGTTAATTTGTTATCATGTGCCGTGCACCCAAGCCATGAACAGAAACTTCCTTTCTCACATATATTATCTATATTTTGTCTGAAGCCATGATTTGTCCATGTCCTATAGTTCATTTGGGTATTAGTCAATATAATTTTCGTGGTGTAAATCATTTGATACATATAACCTGATTTCTGGATGTGTTCTACAGGAAGAGTCCAAGGCTGCACTATTTCAGCCTTTTTTTGCCACATATAGGGAGTAGTAGACTATAATTCACCAAACTTAAGCGTGCTACAATAGGACATGGTTATCTTACAGCTCAGGCATAAAGGGAAAAGTAACTATCATGATCATGTTGGACACCCAACCTGAAGATACCAAAAAAACACCACATGCACGTACACGGCAATTACGTAATTGCCATTACCCAAAGCATCAAACGACAAATATGTCTAGTAATCTAGCCATGTCTAGTCTCAATAAGATGACTAAATAACAGTAAAGGAAAAGAACAGGTTACACATGACGAATTATTTAAAGAGAGAGTGAAGAAACCTAACCCTATTGAGCTCCGCTATAGAATCAGAAGGGATTCCAGTAGCAAAGCATCTCCAGCCTCTACTTCTTTCTATTCTCGGGAGAATGAAGCGAAAGATGGACATGTGTAAACAATTGCCGCACAGTTTACACTTCTGCAAGGAATAAGTAAACAGAAAACAGAGAAATTTTAGCACAGAGATACTCTCTACCTGAAGTCTTAATAACAACTCCAAGGCTAGGCTGCCCAGATATGATGATACAGATACCGCGAAACGGCAACTTTTTAAAAATGCAGCGATACATTTTCATATATATAGATACTAAAACAATATAGATATTAATGATTCTATGCAGGAACGGGAACATAATTGTTTTCCAATCCCACGAGCCAACACACCACTCAAGCTCACCAAATCATGATAACTGCACGTGCAAGCTGCCAAGCTCATCAAATCACAATGACTGCATGAGCAAGACACACCAAGACATTAGTGATTGCACCGGATGTATCCAGATGTATCAGCATATCCGGGCAGTATCCACCTCTTATAGACTGGTTTTCTGCCGTATCCGTGTTTCGTAGCTCAAGGTGAATGTGTGACGAAAACCTACTCATTTGAGTGTATAACATGATTACCCCCCACCCTACCACAGTACCACCACCACAAATAGTTCTAGAACATGACACAATCCAAATCCATGTAGAAATTCAGGAAATCCTATGTCCATTTAATTCTTCCCTGAGTTCCAAATCGCCTATGTCCATTTGGCTTGTGGAACGGGGCTGTCCTTGCAAATTTGGAGGCCCAATTCAAATTCTTATGAAATTGGGATTGATCTGCAATCCCAACTTTTGTGTTTGGTTGCCAAAAGTTCATAATTTCCCCATGGAAACACATGGCAATGCCAACTTACGTCTGCCTATTCCTCAAACAATAATGTCTAGCTGCCCAAGGTGGATTATATTCCCTATATGGTGAGTAACCTGATCGTATATGTCAAGTTGGGTGTATTGTAATTTTTGTAATTTTGTTCATATGGGGAGAAAATTAACAATAAAATGGAGCATTCATATTCCCCACCAAGCATACCTCTCGCAAAGACCACCATAAAATTTCACTCAATACGGGATGGAAGCCTGATAGACCATATAATGCAACCAAAGAGAATGGGGGAAGAGCCCTCCGCCTGCTGCTTCGATGAGTACCCAACACAAGAGGCGAGAGAAGCCTACCTATGTCCGGGGGGTGCGTCCTTGGTGCAGCTCCAGGTGGACTGGATCCTCGACCAGCGTCGAGGAGGACTCGACGACGGGCGGCTCGTTGGGCGACGGCGGCGCAGATCCTATTCCTAGGGCGGCGTCGAGGAAAGGGTTCGTCCGGTCGGCGGTGCCGCGGCGGTGGGTCGGACGAAAGGCAGCAGCGGGTCAGAAGGTTGCGATCACTACTCGGGCCAGGCGCGGGAGGCCCACGGGAAAGATGTACCGGCCGGCCCGTGGGTGCGGTTGGTTTTGCGTAGTGAGCACGGGCCAAAAATTGAGAGAAGTTGATCCTCAAAAAACAAAAAACAAAATTGAGAGAAGTTGGGAGTCGCTAGAGTCGTCGCGGATTTCCTCCGGATTCAGGCGCGTTCACAACGAAGCAACCTGAGAACATTACTTTTGTTTACAAAACTATTTAAATGTATGAACCGGTTTCAAATTCATTAACATTTTTTTTACTCACCAAACATTTTTTGAATCGATGAACTTTTCTTTAAAATTGGGAAACAAATTAAAAAAACAAAATATTTATTTTTATTTTTGTGAACATTTTCTAAAATGTATTGTACATTTTTTTCATATTCCGGAATATGTTTTGAATACACGATCATGATTTTCGGAATATGTTTTGAATACACGATCATTTTTTCGGAATATATTTTATGATTTCTCAAACATTTTATTTTTGAAAACTCGCAACTTTTAGAATATTAAAATCACGAATTAATTTAAAGAAGAAAGAAGAAAGAAAACATAATGAGAAAAGAAAAGACAAAAAAGCAAAACCACCAACATTTTTTGAATCTGCAATTTTTTTATGATTTTCTAAACATTTTTGAATTCACATATATTTTATGATTTCTCAAACATTTTATTTTTAAAAACTTGCAACTTTTAGAATATTAAAATAACGAATTAATTTAAGGAAGAAAGAAGAAAGAAAACATAATGAGAAAAGAAGATCTACCAGCCAACCACTCTGCCACTCGTTTTTCTGTGTATTCTACTCGTCGCTCCCCTATAAAAACAATGAAGGAGGCGGCGATTTTTGGTCCGAAAAATTGAATCGTTTTCTACTTATGGGTGGCATTGGTGGGTAATTTTTATCAACTTGAAGAGTACTTTTAATGACGGATGACCAGAAGCGATAGCCGCTTTATTAGTAGGTAAAGATAAAGATAAAGATGTACACGCACCGAACATCCCAAAAATATCCAGAAAAAAAACAAATAAAAAAACAAATAGAAACAGAAAGGAACAAAGGAAGAGAGAGGAGGGCCGTATCGTACAGGTAATGGGCTTGAGAAAGTTGAGGAATTGACACTCAAATTTGTGATCAGTCGAAAAACCCAGGTCAAGACAACTCACCAAAAAAAACGCAAATCTCAAAGCAGAAATCGATGAGGAAAAAAAAACTAGCTGACCCAAAATCAATTTTCTGGCAGTTTACATATGGCTAAAATGATTTACGCCTACAAAGGCTAAAATGATTTACGCCTACAAAGGCTAAAATGATTTATATTAAATCAAAAGCAAACAGTGAAGCTAATCAAACAATGCTTAGTTCAAAATTGACGGGCGTTCAGACGAGCCGCGACGCCGGCGAGCCGCAAACGTCTTTCCCGGCTCCGAAAGACAGACGGCACCCCCGGGCGACCCTCGAAGCCCTCCATAAGCTCAACCCTCTCCACGCGCTCTCACCAGCAACGCACCAAGGCGTTGACCTCAGAGCTTTAATTCCCCAACCCCCACCACCTCCCATCGCAGACTCGCAGAAGCATCCAAACAAACAAGAGAAGAAGTCGATCGAGAGCAGCACCGGCAGCCGCGGAAGGGAGGCCAAGAGACGACCGAGCGGCGGCAGCATGGACCGGAACATGACGGGGCTCCTGCTCGGGTGCGTGGGCGCCGCCATGACGGTGCTGGCGTACCAGCAGACGGTGGTGTCCAGCACGCAGTGCATCGGCGCCGGCCTCGCCGTCCTCGTCTGCGCTCTCTGCATCAAGGAAGGCTTCTTCTCCTTCTGATGCCCGCCGCCCGTGTAGCGCACAGCTTTTGCCGGTTTCAGTTTCCATATTCCTTTGTAGCTCCTCCTGGTTGGATCATCTGATCCGCATATGATTGCTGCAGATCGAAGTGGTTGTATCTTGTATTCTGTAATTTCCTCCCTTTTCTTATACATACATAGTAGTTTTTTGTCTGTCTTGAAGCGTGGCTGATTGCATCTCTTTTGTTGTTGTTGTTGTGCGCTGATTACATCTCTTTTACGACTAAATTGCGGCTTCTGCCTTTCTTGGATGCATACAACCAGTCAAATCCCCTAACCACCAAAGGAGAATCATTCGCCTAAAATGGTTGACTTAATGTACTCCATTGCTTTTCGTACTACTTTTTGTACAAGAGACAGTCTAGTGTTTAACAGGAATACCTGCAAGCATCAGGAAATGAAATCCGCACAACTACAATAACATGGAATGCCGATGAAGTGCCGTCCTACAATAGCATGCAGTTACCTGCTTTACTAGAAACAGAAATACTCATCTCGAACGTAAGTACATTTTGAGCGTAGAACTATCCGTTCTGTACTATCCCTGCCTCATCTACAAACTGCCATGACACGAGACAACACTACGTAGCTGCTGTTCAGTTCAGATGCGCTGTTGGAAATTTTGCATTGCCGCACAACACCAAGCAGACGGACAGAGGGGTGCCGCCACCATCATCTGAAGTCGTGAATGATCTTCAGAACTTCAGAACTCGTGAATGATCTTCTGCAGAGAAGAGTAAGTCCCACTTGCGGCAACCAAGGAGCCGAGAACGATGATCATGACGATCAGCGCGACCTCGGCCCTGCTGCACCTCGCCGTGCCGAAGATTTTGAGGTAGCAAATGCACGGGAGCAGCATGGAGGCCATGACGCTGAGGAGCGAGCCGACGAGCGCCATGAGGTGGCCGAAGAAGGGGACGGCGAGGGCCACGATGACCGTGCTGATGACGATGAAGGTCCTGATGAGCATGTTGAGGGACCTCTTGTTGCCAGCAAGCAGCTTCTCCTCGATCGCTGTCGCGACGGGGGTCACCATCAGAGCGTACTTTGAGAACGGGTTGATCAGCGCCGTGTAGATTGCTAGCTTGGAGCTGAGCTTGCCCTCCGGGAGGTTCAGGGTCACCTGAGACTCGACGTCGTCGCCGTACATGAGGTAGCCCAGTATGGCCATGGATCCGTAGTTGAGGGTGCATGCCACGAAGCATATGACCAGTACCTGTCAATGCACTCCAACAGACAGACATGCCAAATCTTCAGTCATTCAATCTACTGTACTTTTTAGTTGAGGGAAGTGAGACATCGTTCAGCATAGAACACTGTTAGGTCACTGTCACATGTTTTTTAGTATCAGATCTATTGCACGTTAAAACGCCAAGAAAAATACAATGATGAACAGTTTGGGAATGTCTTGGCTGGCGTTAAAATGATAGGCCACTCATTGATTAGTGATTACCTTGGAGAACTTGTCCTTTTCCTTCATGGAATTGCACAATGTCGGGAATATGGCGTGGCCGCAGTAGCAGAAAGTGTAGAGTCCGAGCGCGGTGGGTAGGCCGCTGACGTTGAGCATGGTGCCTTTCCCCTGAAAGCCGACGCCGTCAACCACCGCGGCCCAGAGCACGCAGAAGACCAGCACGACCGACGCGAGCACGCCGCTGGCCGACACGTAGGCGAGCACGCCCAGGTTCCTGAGCCACGTGGTGGGCAGGATGACGATGGAGACGAGCACGATGAAGAGGTGCTTGCCGGAGAGCAGGAGCACGCCGCCGAGGCTGAGGCTGGCGCCCGGGAACAGCTTGTCGAGGTTGTCCCCCTCCAGTATGAGGAAGCCGATGGCGACGAGGTAGAGCTCGGCGTACATGAAGGCCGAGACGGCGAAGCGGCCCTTGGCCCCGAAGGCGCGCGCGCCGATGTCCGGGTAGCCGCGCACGTCCGGCGACGCGCCCATGCACGTCTGCAGGAGCTGGCCGGTGTAGCAGCAGACGATGGCGACGAGGAGGAGCAGCACCAGGCTGAGCCACCCGCCCTCCGCCAGCGCGTACGGGATGGACAGCAGCCCCACGCCTGAAACCTCGACATCGACCGGTCAGTCAGAGTGGGCCGACACTGTCAAGAAAGGGCATGGCCGTACCGAAGATACAGATTGTTGCAGGCAACGGAAGAAAGATTCGGGCTCCGGACTCACCGGAGAGGGCGTTGAGGCCATTGAAGCATGTGCGCAGGGACGTCGCGCCGCCGGCCGCCGGCGAGCACTGCGCCTCGTGGTCGTGCGCCGCCGCGGGGTCCTTGCCGGGCAGCAGGCCACCGTGCGCGTGGAGGAGTGGCTGCTCGAAGCCCGGTAGCCCGCCCGGCGAGTCGTGCGGCGCCGCTCCGCCAATGGCCATCTTACTCTTATCCTACCTCCACCTCTAGGCGACGCCTCCTCTAACGAAGCTCTAGCAAAGACCAAATATTTTCACGACGGATGGAACAGGCAGGGGGCAGGGAGCAGAGAGAGCGCAACGAGCATGTGGCGCTGCGGCTGCGGCCTGATCCGCGGCTGTATAAAAGGGAACCCTACCTCGGCTTCTTCCTCCTGTCCTGCGTGCGGCGCCGACGACGGGTCACGAGTCGGGAGGCCCACACGGCTCGGGAGCTCGCTCTTGTGCGCTGCGCGCGCGGCCCATGCGGTTGCGAACTCCGAGAGCAAGACTCCGCGGGATCTGCGGCGTTAGATCTGCCATGTGGCATGCTGCTCTGGTGTGATTTTATGTGAAGCATCTCGTTCCGCAGGGACTGGAGATTTGGAGTAGAGTTTCTTTTCACCCTTCTTTCTTAGTATCCCCGAAGGATGGCCTTTGTAGGATGTCACGTCTCGTCTTATCATATGAGTTGGATCCGAGGAAACCTTTTTCTTTTTCTTTTGAGGGTAATCCGAGGAAACCTCAATGGAATGGGTAACGTAGCCTTCGTTGCTCCCGACCGTTTACGTGCGCATGCAGCTACACTATGTACACATGGTCCGTTTAGTTGCTCCCGTAACTAGGAGTACTATACTACGAAAATGCATAGGAGCTCTCGGGTGCTACGCCCCTCTATATTCAAAAATAATTTAGTAATTTAAAAAAAGTCAAAAAATTTCGGAATTTTTTATGGAATCAAACATGACCAGGTATTGCACTCGTATAAAAAGATTTAAATAGGAAATGACTTTTATTGTATCCGGGGTCAAAGATTTCCCAAAAGATGCTAGATACAACTACTATTCATGCTATATTGTCGTCATAAATTTGTTTTTTGCCCTGAAGTCAACGAGAATTATTCCTTGGCCAAACATTTTATATGAGCACAATACCTAGTCATATTTGGTTCAAAAATATATCTAAGATTTTTTTAACCTTTTTTGAATTATTAAATTATTTTTAAATATAGGGGGGTGGAGCACCCGAGTGCTCCTAATCCGCTTCCTACTATATTACTCCTTCTGTACCAAAATAGTTGTGGCTGGAGTAGCTCAAGGAAGTATATTTAGGAAAGCCTCTTGATTAGGTTGCATGAGTGGGCATGCCGTGGCTAGCGCTCACGTGCAAGCATTAGTTTTATCAGCCTAGTGGTTCGCACCACTGAGCTACTACTTCTGTGGCGCACCACGACATAGGGAGTAGTGCCTCGTGTGTGGCTTGAGCCCTGATATGCCGTCACCGCTGGCCAGGCTCGTCCAACGGCACGTTAACACGTGGTAAATGTGTATAAAGTTCACTGTTATTTGTGACTAAAGAAAAGCAGATGTTATTAATAACAATGTCATACCACTATAACTACGGGACGCGAGGCAGGGTGTGGCGAGCAATCTTCAAATCATTCAAAATAACTGGGCGTAGACATGCCTCAGGCCATCCCTGGCCTTGGCCCGAGGCGTGAGGATAAAACCTAGGCTTGTTTATTGCTACAGACGTGTAATGTAATACACTGTAGCCACAGTACCCTAAAGCTGGCCCGATATCCTAGCTACGTTACTGGCCAGGGGTGTTACCAGCTTCCCCTGTATTGCCCGATAAGCCGCCGGTCGCAAATGTTTGCACACAATCACACTCTATGACACATTTACACCAAGCCATTTCCGTTCACACGCTGTAACCAGCAATGTGGCCCAAGACCCGGAATTCATGTTGTATACGATCAACCACCGACAAAAAGAACGCACCGATGCGACAAGTGAACGACAAATGCACCAATGCGATAGGTGAACGACAAATCTCCCGTGTGCTGGGAGGGATCCGTCACCTTGCTAGCTCCATGGTTTCAGTCTATTACTCCAATCATGGACAGTATCCCCCCGGCTACATGCATGTAACCAGCAATGTGGCACTATTAATATCTCCCTGGATGCATGATGAGCTTTTATTAATACCAACCACCCTTCTTCTAGGCAAGAAATGCCAGCAGAATACCTCCAAGAAACCGTTTCGGTCAAGGGGACAAAGTCAAATATTTTCAGAATCAAATTCAAATACTATGTTTTTGGAATTAAGTTTGGAGTTGAATTTCGACGAGGGAAGGGCGATGACGGCGGCGCGCCTTCGGCTCGCTTCAGTGCTTGTAGTCGTCGTTAGATGGTCTATAAAATTGAATATAATTTTTATTATTTCTGATGTTAGCTGTATTGTCATGATTAAACATGAATAGAATAGAAGTTTCTCACAAACAAAATGGAGTCGAATTCAATTCATAGGAGGCAAGCGAGATGTAAGTTTGAATTAAGCTGCTAGGCCAGCCAAACCACTGGCGAACATTTGGCCACCCGCTTCTTCTCGAGGAATTGGTGTGAAAGTGAACTGCGCCCGTCAATAAATAAATTGGCTCCCATCCAAGCAGACGCAGAACAAGCAGTGAGCATCAATTTGTTGACAGGGCAAGTGGGCGTTGGCTCAAATCCAAACAGACACTGAGCTTGGGTCAAGGAGGGAACGCCAAACACATAAACCAAGACGATCCTTGCCTCCGTACTCTGTCTTTCGTACTAACAGTAAATAAAATACAGTTCGTCAATGTCATCAACGAGGAATTACCTCCCAATGGATCTTGCCTATATGTACGATAACACAAAAATACAGCGGTTCACTGGTCACTATACACGAGTACACGTCGCCGAAAACATCTCTCTCAAAGAGAGAGCTAACGTAGGAGCACACTAGGAGCCGCGATAGCACATCGTGGCCAACTCGTCCTTGCGGTTCAGAAAGGCCGTGGCCATGTGCGCGATATATCGGCCGTTGGTGGGACGATCGAGTCACGGCCACCGTGTATTTCGTCTTGATCGCCCCACCACCGGCACCGAGGTTTTTGTCCGCGCCATATCGTGTCCGGTCCTCTACAACCGTTGTTTATTCAGCCGCGCGCGCACGGCGCCCGACCGCGACCTGAAACCGAAATGTGTACTCCGGCACAAGGCCAAGTAAATTTTTAGCTGGTGTAGTAAAACTGTAAAAGTACCGTGCACGGGTCAAAAGGGGTTCGTCGTATACGTTCGCCACTCTCCTGCAATCTTTTTATACTCTCTTCGTTTTTTAGTCCGCATATAAGGTTTGATCAAAGTCAAGCTTTATAGAGTTTGACTAAGTTTATACTTCCTTCGTCCGGAAATACTTGTCCTATAAATGAATAAAATAGATGTATCTATAACTAAAATAAGTCTAGATACAACCATTTCGGGACAAGTATTTCCGGACGGAAGGAGTATTAAAAAGTATAAACATTTACAATATGAAATCAATATTATCATATGCACCATGAAACGTATTTTCAAACTATATAGTTTTAGTATTGTAGATGTCTATATTTTTTTATATAAATTTGGTCAAATTTTGTGTATTTTGACTTTAACCAAATCTTATATGCGGAGCAAAAAGAAACGGAGGGAGTACTAACCACTCTGATGGATGCGATCTGTGGTTGCATGATTAGAAGGACAGTGGTATTCCCAGTTCACCAGGGCTCAAGTCTCGGTGCTCGCAAATTTCAAGATAACATGCCGGCTCAGTCTCTCGAAGATGCTCATAGGGATAGGGTATGCGTGTGTGCGTTCATAAGGGTGAGTGTATGCGCGTATGTATGAGCGCTTATGTCTGTACTGATGTTAAAAAAAACACTCCGATGCATAGAACCAGTTTGGAATACGGATCTTAACTTGGTACCGGGCCCTCTGGGAGCGATGCACTGATGTGAAGATTGGCAAAAAGAAGAGGCATGCTACGCGTCCGCCGACTGATTTTTTTTTAAAGATCAGTCGGGCTGAGAGCCATCGGATCTGCCTAAGAAGGGGCGTGCTACGCGTCCGCCGGCTGATCTTTTAGATCAGCCGGGTCGAGAGCCGTCGGATCTGCCTCATTGACTGGCAAGCGCGCCTTCTCCATTTTAGAAAGATCTTGTTGCATCACAGGTATTTGGCATGGTATTGTTGCAGAATTATTTCTACAACACATGTATTGTTGCAGAATATTTTTGTAATAACTGTTTTATTGCATAAACATTTTTGCAACTGATGTTTTGTTGCAATTTTGTTTTCAACGAGGTCTTGTTGCAGAATTTTTTTGCAACATAGGTTTTGTTGTAAAACATAAACCCATCGTAAACCATTGCGACACGCCGACACCGCATTTAAATATATTATAACCGAGCATTTTTCCAGCCCTCTCAGGCTACAAGCTTTTCCAACCGTTTGATCGTGACTGTTGAGGATTTCAGACCATTAGATTAGCTGTGAGTCACGCCTAATCCAGCTCCGTTCGCTAACACGGACCGCTAACGGGCTGGGGCAGCTCCTCCCGCAGCAAAATTGCTGTCACGTGGTTTATTGGGCTCGTTCTTGCATGAAGCCCATTGGAAACTCCCTTCGCTCGATGCCCCCCTCCCTTCGTCTCGACTTCTCTCTCTCCGCCCCTCCTCATTCTAACCATGCTTGGGTGGCGGCAGAGCATATGTTTTAGAAGTATAATCCCTCTGCAACCTGCCGGTTGATGCTAAGCTTTTCTCCAAAAAGAAAAGAAAAAACTTGAGCACTATCAGCGGCAGAAGTAGGACGGCCGAAATCTAACGTTTAGTGGGGCGGTTGTAGGGGGGGACTACTGTTCACCTGCTTTCAACAAGCAATTTGACATTCGTGGGGTGGGCCTTGGGCGTGGTTGGCCACCCGCCCCGGTGCCCCATGTTGGCCAGATGAAGAAATGGGATGCATGAGATCTTTTCGGTGGCGCTTAAAAAAAGATCTTTCCGATTTGCTTACAAAACCATTCTGCAAAATGTTATTCTTTCGACAAACCTTACTGCCCACAACATTATTGTTCGACGAACCTAAGTAAAATATAAGGGTTTCTACAATGCCGACCCTCGGAACAGATATGGTGTCCATCTGTCGATACGTCCAGACGCATCCATGGATACCGGTACGAAAGCCGGTCATTTAAACATATACCTTAAATCTCCTCCACTATTAACTTCAATAAAAAGTGACCTTGCGCCAAATAACAATCGTCTTTCATCGTTACCTAAAAAATTAGCATGTGATCACAAGTATACAATCGATTAACGGCCTTTCTGTCGTAGCCTGCAATGGCCTTCTGCCAACTAAGAATGACATTCCGCTGTGGACACACTGTTCATTAGTTCATTTGATTTTTGTTCGATGTCTTGAATCGTTTACTAATCACATATACATATAGTAGGCCCCCTTTGCCACTCCACGTCTGGTCCGTCTTGGTCTCGCTCACTTTGCCCGCCTATCGTATCGGCTCGGCATCGTCCGTCAAGCGACAACTTCTGCCTTTGATGGCTTCACTATCATTTATGATCGGTGGTAGTTGTTTCTATGTAGTACTCGGTCTTTGTTGAGCTTCTGCCTCTGACGGCTTTGCTATCGTTTATATATAGTGTTGTATTTTTTTTGCGGGTGTTGTATACGATCAACCAACCACAGGAATGCACCAATGTTGTATTTTTTTGCGGGTGAAGCATGGGAAATTTATCCTGCAAATTGACCTCTTCGACAAGAGTAAGAACTATAAGTGGGCCTTGCTAGTGGTGTATGGGGCTGCACAGGATGAAAGCAAACCTGAATTCATAGCAGAGATGTCGTCGATGTGTCATAGGACTGTTATCCCCTATATAGTGGGGGGAGATTTTAATATTCTTCGTCATAGTGGGGAAAAAAAAGAAAACCCCCATGTCTCATTTCTCTGATGTGTTCAATTCGGTTATACACCTGTTGGGTCTGAGGGAAATTGATATGTCAGGCGGCTGCTATACTTGGTCGAATAAATAAGAGAACCCTACCTTAGAGAAATTGGATAGGGTTTTCATGTCATCAGACTGGGAGGACCTTTATCCCCTTGTTTCTGTTTGTAAGTTGGTCAAGGAAATTTCTGATCATAACCCCTTGTTGTTAGATGGGGGTGTGGCTTCATCTAGAGCCTCTGGGAGTAGATGCTTTAAGTTCGATAATGCATGGCTAAATAACCCAGACTTTCTTCCTCTGGTGACAGAAATCTGGTCCCAGCCTGTCTATACTAGTGATCCTATCGATATTCTAAATATCAAGTTGAAGAGAATTAATAAGTTCTTCAAGGGTTGGGGATCTAATATATTTGGTCATAACAAGATCAGAAAAGATCTCATCAGACTTGAATTGCAAGAGCTAAAAAAGTTGGAGGAGGAATATGATCTTTGTGGGGAGGCTTATACGAGAAAGTTGGACATCCTAGCTGAGCTTAATACCATGTACATTGAAGAAGAGACCCATTGGCACCAAGTTTCTAATGGGAGATTGTCACGCCCTCGATGTGGCTATAGCTCCCACGTGTCGAGGCATGACTTAGAGGCATAACCGCATTGAAAGCAATGTCGCAAGTTAGGCAATCTTCACAACATCCCATGTAATATAGATAATAAAAGGGGAGATACATAGTTGGCTTACACTCGCCATGTCAATCAAAGTACATAAATAGCATTACATCAAACAAACACTCATGGCCCGACTACGGCGCCAAAATAAAAGAACAACCCAACATGCGACACGGTCCCGATCACCCCAACTGGGCTCCACTACTGATCATCAGGGAAAGACACATAGGAACGGCGTGAGTCCTCGTCGAACTCCCACTTGAGCTCAAGCGCGTCATCTGGAACGGAATCATCAGGCCCTGCATCTGGTTTGGAAGTAATCTGTGAGCCACAGGGACTCAGCAATCTCGCACCCTCACGATCAAGACTATTTAAGCTCATAGGTAAGGCAAGGTAAAATATGTGGAGCTGCAGCAAGCGACTAGCATATATGGTGGCTATCCTATTCGCAAAAGAGAGCGAGAAGAGAGGGCAAAGCGCGAACGAGTAACTAGAGGGCAACCTGCGGCAAGTATTACCCCAACACCGTGTTCACTTCCCGGACTCCGCCGAGAAGAGACCATCACAGTAACTCACATAGTTGATTCATTTTAATAAGTTAAGGTTCAAGTTATCTACAACCGGACATTAACAAATTCCCATCTGCCCATAACCGCGGGCACGGCTTTAGAAAGTTCAAATCCCTGCAGGGGAGTCCCAACTTAGCCCATGACAAGCTCTCACGGTCAACGAAGGAATAGACCTCCTCCCGAGACATTCCGATCAGACTCGGTATCCCGGTTCTTCAAGACACTTCGACAAGTTAAAACAAATCCAGCAACACCGCCCGAATGTGCCGACAAATCCCGATAGGATCTGCACATATCTCGTTCTCAGGGCACACTCAGATGAGCCAGACGTCGGGTAGGCCAGACCAGAGTTTCCCCTGGTAGCCCCGGACATCGCTCGGTTGGACCAACACTCAGAGGAGCACTGGCCCGGGGGGGGGTTAAAATAAGATGACCCTCGGGCTCCGGAAACCCAAGGGAAAAAGAGGCTAGGTGGCAAATGGTAAAACCAAGGTTGGGCATTGCTGGAAAAGCTTTAATCAAGGCGAACTATCAAGGGGTTCCCATTATAACCCAACCGCGTAAGGAACGCAAAATCCGGGAACATAACACCGATATGACGGAAACTAGGGCGGCAAGAGTGGAACAAAACACTAGGCGAGAGGCCGAGCCTTCCACCCTTTACCAAGTATATAGATGCATTAAGATAACATGGCAATATAATGATATCCCAACAAGTAAATAATGTTCCAACAAGGAACGGCCTCCAATCTTCACCTGCAACTAGCAACGCTATAAGAGGGGCTGAGCAAAGCGGTAACATAGCCAATCAACGGTTTGCTAGGACATGGTGGGTTAGAGGTTTGACATGGCAATTTGGGAGGCATGATAAGCAAGTGGTAGGCATCGTAGCATAGGCATAGCAAAAGAGCGAGCATCTAGCATAGCACAGATAGTAGTGATTTCGAGGGTATGATCATCTTGCCTGCAAAGTTGTCAGAGTTGACTGGATCCTCGAAAGCAAACTCAACGGGCTCCTCGTTAGCGAATTCGTCTCCCGGCTCTACCCAAACAAGACAAACAAGCAACAGCGGACGAGGAGGAGGTCGGTGGCGGTCGGGCACCGGAGCCGGAGATGGCGGCGCGAGGCGGATGGAGCGGCGACGGCGGTCGCCGGAAGCGGCTCCGGCGCGGGCTTGCGGCGGCGGCCCGGTGCGGCAAGCCGGGCGGCGGCGGAGCCACCGGAGATGGCGGCGCGGTGCTCCGGGAGGCCGGCCTCGGGGAAGAGAGGCGGCAAGAGGCGAGGAGCCTCGGGCCCGGTCGGCGTCGTGGAGGGCCCACGGCGGGCTTCGCGGGCCGGGTGCGATTCGCGGCGAAGTGGGGCTCGTGGGAGCTGACGTGGCGACGGCGGCGCGGGTCGGACAATGTACAGCCCGGCGGATTTTGTCCGGCGGCGGCGGGTGGAGATGGACCTAGGGATTTCGGGGGGAAGGAGAAGGAGATTTTTCGGGGGTGTCTTTATATAGGCATAGAGGGAGCTAGGAGAGTCCAAATGAGGTGCGGTTTTCGGCCACGCGATCGTGATCGAACGCTCTAGATGATGGAGAGGGTTTTGGTGGGTTTTGGGCCAAAATGGAGGGGTGTTGGGCTGCAACATGCACGAGGCCTTCTCGGTCCCTCAGTTAACCGTTGGAGCATCAAACGAAGTCCAAATGGTACGAAACTTGACAGGCGGTCTACCGGTAGTAAACTAAGTCCGCTTGGCAAGTCTCAGTCCAATCCGGAAATGTTTAATTCCCACACATGAAAGAAAGATAGAAATGACCGCCGGAGGAGAACGGAGCACCGGAATGCAAAACGGACAACGGGGAAAATGCTCGAATGCATGAGATGAACACGTATGCAAATGCAATGCACATGATGACATGATATGAGATGCATGACAACGATAACAACACATGGAGACAAAAACCCGAACCCGAGAAAATAAAATAACTTAACGCCGGAAATGGCAAGAGTTGGAGTACATATTGGGAAAATCATATCCGGGGTGTTACAACACTCCACCACTACGAAAGGATCTCGTCCCGAGATCTAGGACTGAAAGAACGCCGGGTATTCAGAACGGAGGTGATCCTCGCGTTCCCAGGTAGCTTCACGGTCGGAATGGTGTGACCACTTGACTTTGAGGAATTTGATTGACTTGTTGCGAGTCTTGCGTTCAGTCTCTTCAAGAATAGCAACGGGGTGCTCACGATAAGAGAGATCTTCTTGGAGATCAATGTCCTCGAAGTTGATAGTGCGGTCAGGAGTTTTGAAGCACTTTTGAAGCTGAGAGACATGGAACACGTCATGCACATTTGCAAAGTTTGAAGGAAGCTCGAGTTGATAGGCGAGATCGCCTCTCTTGCTGACGATCTTGAAAGGTCCCACGTATCTAGGGGCAAGCTTCCCTTTGATACCGAAGCGATGAGTACCTTTCATTGGAGAGACACGGAGGTAAACATGATCTCCGATCTCGAAAGCCAAATCACGGTGCTTACTATCATAGTAGCTCTTCTGGCGGGATTGGTCTGCTTTGAGGTTATCTCGAATGACTTTGCACATTTCCTCTGCCTCTGTGATTAAGTCATTTCCCAAAAGCTGACGTTCACCGGTTTCGGACCAGTTGAGAGGGGTACGGCACTTCCCGCCATACAGAATTTCAAATGGGGCCTTGCTCGAACTTGCTTGAAAACTATTGTTGTAGGAGAATCCAGCATATGGAAGACAATCCTCCCACTTCATGCCGAAGGAGATCACACAAGCCCTAAGCATATCTTCAAGAATCTGGTTGGCATGCTCGACTTGACCACTAGTTTGAGGATGGAAAGCTGTGCTGAAGCGGATGTTGGTGCCCATGGCCTTCTGAAAAGAATCCCAAAACTTGGAGGTAAAGATGCTGCCATGGTCTGAAGAGATCACTTGTGGAATACCGTGCAGAGAGACAATTCGAGAGGTATAGAGCTCCGCCAATTGAGCTACAGTGATAGACTCTTTGATAGGCAGAAAGTGAGCCACTTTAGTGAGTTTTTCGATGACAACGAATATAGCATCATTGCCACGTTTGGACTTTGGAAACCCAGTCACGAAGTCCATCTCAATGTGATCAAACTTCCGTTCTGGAATGGCAAGAGGTTGGAGGAGACCAGCTGGCCTTTGGTGTTCTGCCTTCACTCTTCTGCAGACATCACACTCATTCACGAATTGAGCAATCTCGTGCTTCATTCGAGTCCACCAATAAGCCTGCTTGAGGTCCTGATACATCTTCGTGCTCCCAGGGTGGATGAAGAGGAGAGAATTGTGAGCCTCGTTCATGATCACTTTACGAAGGTCACCTTTGGGCACAACAATACGATCCTCGAAGAAGAGAGTATCCTTGTCATCAAGGCGGTAGCACTTGTACTTGGGTTGACTCTTGGCAATCCCAATCTTCACCTTTTTCACCATAGCATCAAGAAGTTGAGCTTGGCGAACCTGGTCTTCCAAGGTAGGAGAGACTTGAAGGTTGGCGAGGAAACCTTGAGGAACCACTTGCAGATTAAGTTTGCGGAAAGCTTCACAAAGCTCGGGTTGATAAGGCTTGAGAATCAGATTGTTGCAATAAGCCTTCCTACTCAATGCGTCAGCAATCACATTGGCCTTTCCTGGAGTATACTCGATACTCGGATTATACTCTTGAATCATTTCGACCCATCGAGTTTGCCTGAGGTTGAGATTAGGCTGAGTGAAAATGTACTTGAGACTCTTGTGGTCAGTGAAGATGTCCACTTTTCTTCCCAATAAGAGATGTCTCCAAATCAAAAGAGCATGCACAACTGCCGCCAACTCGAGATCATGAGTGGGGTAGTTCTTCTCATTGGGCTTCAATTGGCGAGAGGTATATGCCACAACTTTTTTCTCTTGCATCAATACTGCGCCAAGACCTTGGAGAGAGGCATCGCAAAAGACCTCGTACGGTTTGGATTCATCAGGAGGAGTCAGAACTGGAGCAGTGACCAATTTCTCTTTCAAAGTGTTGAAAGCAATGTCACACTCCGGAGACCAAACGTACTTGACGTGCTTCTGGAGAAGATTTGAGAGAGGCTTCACGATCTTAGAAAAGTTTTCAACGAATCTTCGACAGTAGCTTGCGAGACCGAGGAAGCTACGGAGTTGCTTCACATTCTGAGGTGGTTCCCAATTCACAATTGCAGACACCTTCTCAGGATTCACCGCAATGCCCTTGGCAGAGATGATATGACCAAGATAAAGAACCTCATCGAGCCAAAATTCGCACTTGGAGAACTTGGCGTAGAACTTGTGTTCCCTGAGCTTATCGGGCACCAAACGCAAGTGCTTGGCATGATCTTCCTTGTTCTTCGAAAAGACCAGAATGTCGTTGAGATAGACCAAAACAAAGTCATTGGTGTAGGCGTTGAAGATGAAGTTCATCATGCGAGAGAAAGTCGGAGGAGCGTTGACGAGACCAAAAGACACGACAGTGTATTCATAAGAACCATAGCTTGTCCTGAAAGCCGTCTTGGGAATATCTTGCTCACGGATTCGAATCTGATGATAACCCATACGGAGATCAAGCTTGGAGAATACTTGGGCGCCTTTGAGTTGTTCGAACAGCTCATTGATGTTGGGAAGTGGGTATTTGTTCTTGATGGTCTTCTTGTTCAATGGACAGTAATCGACACAAAGTCGGTCCGTTCCATCCTTCTTCACAAAAAAACACCACAACCCCACGGAGAAGAACTAGGCCGGATGAGACCCATTCTCTCTTGAACATCGAGTTGTTTCTTCAGCTCCTTCAACTCTCCGGGTCCGAGCTTGTAAGGACGCTTGCACACTGGTTCCGTGCCAGGCTCAAGATCGATGACGAATTCAACTGGTCGGTGCGGAGGCATTCCTGGAAGCTCTTCTGGAAAGACGTCTTGATATTCGCAAACGACTGGAATTTGCGATATAGCATCCAGTTCACCCTTCTCATTGAGAGAAAACAGACGGATGGTATCATCACGAGCGGCAAAGATAATTACATCCTCAAACGAATGAGTCAATTGAATCTGCCTGGCTGCACAATCAAGATGCGCCTTGTGCTTAGAAAGCCAATCCATCCCGAGAATAAGATCAATATCCGAGTTACCAAGAACCACCGGAGAAGAAAGAAACTTGTAGTCGCCCAACGTGATAGAAACATCCGGAGCCATAGCGCTTGCATTCAAGAATTTACCCGGAGAAACAACAGATAATTGTCTAGGCAAATCTTGTAAAGACAACTCATGCTTAGAAACAAATGGTCTCGAGATGAAACAATGAGATGCACCCGTGTCAAAAAGAACTTTTGCAGGAATATCGTTAACAGGAAGGTTACCCATGATGACATCTGACGAGTCCTCTGCCTGAGCTGCATTCGGCAAGTTGACCTTGGCAGACTTGGTGTTATGCTTGACCATAGCTGTACTTGCCGATCTCACAGGAGGAGGAGGAGGAAGACACCTCTGATTGAAGCACTTGTTGGCGTAGTGACCCTTCTGTTGGCACTTGTTGCACGTGACCTCTGAAAGCGGACGGTGATACGGAGCACTCGATCTTGGAGCTTGAAACGAAGTCTTGTTCTGAAAGCCAGGGTTGGGTGGGTGGGAAGATCCACTGCCACCTTTGCTCTTCTGCTGATACGGCTGACGAAACGGAGGAGGAAGCCAATACTTCTGCTGCTTGGCCACTTGAGTAGAGGAAGAAGGAGTAGTGTCTCTGACTCGCTTCTTGGAAGCATCACACCTCAGTTGAGCGGCCTCTTGCTTCAATGCCATGTTGTAGAACTCATCGTACCTCAAGGGCTCAAAGAGAACAAGAGCTAGCTGGATTTCTTCTCTGAGACCACCCCTGAACTGCTATATGATGCTCTTCTCATCAGGTACGTCCTCCTTAGCAAAGCGAGCGAGCTTCTGAAACAACTTGTTGTAGTCATAGACAGACAAAGAGCCTTGCTTCAGGTTGCGGAATTCCTCACGCTTGCTTTCAACCATGCTCTGAGGAATATGATGAGCTTTGAAGTCTTGACGGAATTCATCCCAGGTAATCACACAGCCTCCTCTGGAATCCTTGTACTGTTGGAACCATTCTGCAGCTTGGCCTCTTTGAGTTGGAAGGAAGCGAACTTGACGAAGTCCTCAGGCCTGACGTTACTGCACTCGAAATGCTTGCACAGATCCATGAGCCAATCGTCAGCATCAGTTGCCTCAACACAATTGCTGAAAGTCTTTGGTCCGTTAGCAAGGAACTGGTTGAGTGTAGCAAAGTGATTCTGATTGTTGCCTTGGTTGCCTTGGTTCGCTTGATTGCGCTCTTGAAGAATTTGCATGATCAATTGCGTGTTTGCATTGGTTGCGGCCATCACAGCTTGCCATGCCTCCGGAGGAGGTGGAGGTGGTGGCGGATCCTGATTCTGATTCTGATTGGTGCTCTTAGCGGGAGCCATCCTGAAGAGGTTGACAACCGTTAGCACATTGGCAGATAAAATGAAGCTGAATTGAACGGGTTGAAATTGCAACATATAGTCTTCACATCCGAACAAAATGAACGAAGCATTCCACTTGAAATGGTCACATATCCATAAATTGAGAAGCCACTTAGAATTTAGGTAGAGAAATAAATCAACAAGGTACAGACCAAGAACGAATACTCGGTAAGAAATCCCAATCTCAAACCAAATATCCGTGGAAGAAGAGCTAGAGCTACAAGAATTCCCACCTATGAAACTCCCGAACCTTTCCGGTTATGCAATCAGGTGTTGGGGATACAGGGGAAGCATAATATCTCACCCAAATCTAGCAATTCCTACATCCAGCTGTATCCATCCTTCAACACATAACCAAGAAAAACTTTGGAAACCATCTACCTCAACCTTAGAAAAGCATCCGTTATACAAGTTATGGCGATAGTCCCAAACTCCCGCCCCAGTACTGGGTGGCGTCGAGGTTATCTCACCAACGAACTGCATAAAAGAGATTTTCGATGTCGGCGTACTAAACTCAGGTATTCCAGAACTGCAACGATAAAATTGTGACGACAACGCCTCGGAGCTCAACTCCCGGGACACTGCCACAACCCCTAAAGACAGGAGGCACCAAGAACAATGTTCTCGTCACAAAACCATCGGAACGATTCCAAGATACCCGCGTGATCCTAATTTTTTTTGTGAAATTTGAGAAGAGAAGAGTCAAAACTCTACGTCAGGATGCCTTACCAGAGTGATGAGGAGACTGGGGAGTAAAAAGAATTCCTAAACTCTCCGATATATAATTTCTAAATAACTCAAAACATTTTTCTAGACTCAACTCGGCCGCTAAAAACGATCAAGCAATGGGGCTCCTAAGGTCGGGGAAGGCTCTGATTACCAACTTGTCACGCCCTCGATGCGGCTATAGCTCCCACATGTCGAGGCACGACTTAGAGGCATAACCGCATTGAAAGCAATGTCGCAAGTTAGGCAATCTTCACAACATCCCATGTAATATAGATAATAAAAGGGGAGACACATAGTTGGCTTACACTCGCCACGTCAATCAAAGTACATAAATAGCATTACATCAAACAAACACTCATGGCCCGACTACGGCGCCAAAATAAAAGAACAACCCAACATGCGACACGGTCCCGATCACCCCAACTGGGCTCCACTACTGATCATCAGGGAAAGACACATAGTAACGGCGTGAGTCCTCGTCGAACTCCCACTTGAGCTCAAGCGCGTCATCTGGAACGGAATCATCAGGCCCTGCATCTGGTTTGGAAGTAATCTGTGAGCCACAGGGACTCAACAATCTCGCACCCTCGCGATCAAGACTATTTAAGCTCATAGGTAAGGCAAGGTAAAATATGTGGAGCTGCAGCAAGCGACTAGCATATATGGTGGCTATCCTATTCGCAAAAGAGAGCGAGAAGAGAGGGCAAAGCGCGAACGAGTAACTAGAGGGCAACCTGCGGCAAGTATTACCCCAACACCGTGTTCACTTCCCGGACTCCGCCGAGAAGAGACCATCACGGTAACTCACACAATTGATTCATTTTAATTAAGTTAAGGTTCAAGTTATCTACAACCGGACATTAACAAATTCCCATCTGCCCATAACTGCGGGCATGGCTTTTGAAAGTTCAAATCCCTGCAGGGGAGTCCCAACTTAGCCCATGACAAGCTCTCACGGTCAACGAAGGAATAGACCTCCTCCCGAGACATTCCGATCAGACTCGGTATCTCGGTTCTTCAAGACACTTCGACAAGTTAAAACAAATACAGCAACACCGCCCGAATGTGCCGACAAATCCCGATAGGAGCTGCACATATCTCGTTCTCAGGGCACACTCAGATGAGCCAGACGTCGGGTAGGCCAGCCCAGAGTTGCCCCTGGTAGCCCCGGACATCGCTTGGTTGGACCAACACTCAGAGGAGCACTGGCCCGGGGGGGAGGGGGGTTTAAAATAAGATGACCCTCGGGCTCCGGAAACCCAAGGGAAAAAGAGGCTAGGTGGAAAATGGTAAAACCAAGGTTGGGCATTGCTGGAAAAGCTTTAATCAAGGCGAACTATCAAGGGGTTCCCATTATAACCCAACCGCGTAAGGAACGCAAAATCCGGGAACATAACACCGATATGACGGAAACTAGGGCGGCAAGAGTGGAACAAAACACTAGGCGAGAGGCCGAGCCTTCCACCCTTTACCAAGTATATAGATGCATTAAGATAACATGGCAATATAATGATATCCCAACAAGTAAATAATGTTCCAACAAGGAACGGCCTCCAATCTTCACCTGCAACTAGCAACGCTATAAGAGGGGCTGGGCAAAGTGGTAACATAGCCAATCAACGGTTTGCTAGGACATGGTGGGTTAGAGGTTTGACATGGCAATTTGGGAGGCATGATAAGCAAGTGGTAGGCATCGTAGCATAGGCATAGCAAAAGAGCGAGCATCTAGCATAGCACAGATAGTAGTGATTTCGAGGGTATGATCATCTTGCCTGCAAAGTTGTCAGAGTTGACTGGATCCTCGAAAGCAAACTCAACGGGCTCCTTGTTAGCGAATTTGTCTCCCGGCTCTACCCAAACAAGACAAACAAGCAACAAGGACACAATCAACCACGTGCAAAACTCCAACAATATGATGCAATCATGGTATGCTATGCGGGATGCAATATGTGATGCATATGCAAGATTTGACAAGTAATTAATGAACCTAGCCTCAACTTGAAAATCCAAGTGGGCCACTCCAAAGATGAGATGAAATCGCTTGAAAACGATATAAAGAACGCCGGAATCGGAGTTACGGTTTGGGAATGGCAAGCAATTCAAATATGACCACGTTCTGCGATTTACAGCAAGTAGCCATCTAAATGCAACAAGATGAACATGCTACAGCACTCAAACATGACAACAAAATACATAGCAGGGATCCATTCATGATGCTTAACAAAAGACTAGCACTGAGCTACGGCTAATTCATCCATTAGTAGGTTCAAACAAGCATGGCAAAAATGCATTTGGTAAACAGATTTCAGACTTTGTGAAATTAACACTTGTCTGGAATTTCAGATCAGGTAGCACACTTTGGAGCATGAAAAGTATATGCTACAGGTGCTGAACATGACAAAGTAAAGCATGGCATGGAGCTACTCAAAGAGCTTAACAAAAGTCCCTTAGTGACCTTGAGCCAAAAGGGATCAGAAAATACATTTGCAAGCATGTGAACATGGCAAAAACATAATCAGTTCTCAGACTTAGTGAAAACTGAAGCATGCTGAAACAGATATCAAGTAGGCATGTTTACGAGCTCGATGCACTCACTAAAGAGCAAGTAATGACAATCTAAGCATACACCCATCAAGAATACACATTATACAAGCTAGACATGTCAAGTACAATAACATGGCATGCACGGATCAACTACAACATCCTCGGCAAAATCGCTAACAAGTAGACTATCTGCCCAGATTCACGAAATAGCAAAAGTAGAGCTCGATTGACTCAAGCTAGGGTGCTCCATAATTGCAAACAAAGACATGGATGGATAGAGCACTACAAGATTAACAAAACATCCTTATTGATCATCCTCAAAAGAGGCACGGATCACTAGGAAACAACAAGAACATATGGCATATTGAGATAAACAGATCAAGGACTTAGTGGAAATGCTAAGTCCCTGAAATCAGCATTAACGAATGCTTCACTTTGCAAGCTTGTGCTAGTCACCACACACACCACAAAAATACATAGGTTGCACCTCTGGATAGATGGCAAAACATATAACAAAATACATGTAGAGCTGATGGGCATATCATGCACACAATAATCATGGCAAAAATGACAAATATCTAATTGGAGCAGCAGATCTGACAATTATCTCAAATAGCATTCTTCTAACAGCACTTCGGGCATCAAGATGAACTCAAAAGAAAATGATGCAATGAGATGAAATGATGCGCTCTCTGAGACGAACATTTTGATATGCTATATGCCCAAAACAAAGCTACGGATGCAAAGTTACGATGCGATGAACATAGACAAAATAAATAGGGTTTCGGGCAAAAAAAAGTTAACCGAGGCAAGATCCGGATCCAGATCTGGCCGGGCGCGGTTTACGAGGTTGGCCGGCAACTGTTCACCGGCGACGGGGCGTGGCCGGAGCAAGCGGATGAGGAGGAGGTCGGCGGCGGTCGGGCACCGGAGCCGGAGATGGCGGCGCGAGGCGGATGGAGTGGCGACGGCGGTCGCCGGAAGCGGCTCCGGCGCGGGCTTGCGGCGGCAGCCCGGTGCGGCAAGCCGGGCGGCGGCGGAGCCATCGGAGATGGCGGCGCGGTGCTCCAGGAGGCCGGCCTCGGGGAAGAGAGGCGGCAAGAGGCGAGTAGCCTCGGGCCCGGTCGGCGTCGTGGAGGGCCCGCGGCGGGCTTCATGGGCCGGGCGCGATTCGCGGCGAAGTAGGGCTTGCGGGAGCTGACGTGGCGGCGGCGGCGCGGGTCGGACAATGTCCGGCCCGGCGGATTTTGTCCGGCGGCGGCGGGTGGAGATGGACCTAGGGATTTCGGGGGGAAGGAGAAGGAGATTTTTCGGGGGTGTCTTTATATAGGCATAGAGGGACCTAGTAGAGTCCAAATGAGGTGCGGTTTTCGGCCACGCGATCGTGATCGAACGCTCTAGATGATGGAGAGGGTTTTGGTGGGTTTTGGGCCAAAATGGAGGGGTGTTGGGTTGCAACATGCACGAGGCCTTCTCGGTCCCTCGGTTAACCGTTGGAGCATCAAACGAAGTCCAAATGGTACAAAACTTGACAGGCGGTCTACCGGTAGTAAACCAAGGCCGCTTGGCAAGTCTCGGTCCAATCCGAAAATGTTTAATCCCCACACACGAAAGAAAGGTAGAAATGACCGCCGGAGGAGAACGGAGCGCCGGAATGCAAAACGGACAACGGGGAAAATGCTCGAATGCATGAGATGAACACGTATGCAAATGCAATGCACATGATGACATGATATGAGATGCATGACAACGATAACAACACACGGAGACAAAAACCCGAATCCAAGAAAATAAAATAACTTAACGCCGGAAACGGCAAGAGTTGGAGTACATATTGGGAAAATCATATCCGGGGTGTTACAGAGATGGCTCCTGAAGGGGGATAATAATACAGACTTTTTTCATAAAGTGGCTAATGGGCGACGTAGAAAGCACACTATGATCTCGCTGGAGTGCGGCCCAGTAATTGTTGAGGGGACCAAGAATTTATTGTCTCATGCTACGGAGTATTATAGAGACTTATTCGGTCCGGGCCCTGGAAATACTTGTAAGATCGATGCCTCACTTTGGTCTCGGGATGAAAAAATCATGCCTGAGGATAATGAGTACCTGACTTGTCCCTTTTCACTTAAGGAGATTAAAGAAGCGATGTTTGTGATGAAACCAAATCGAGCCCATGGAATGGATAATATACCGGTGGAATTTTACCAGCATTGCTGGCAGGTTGTGAAAACAGATTTGTTCAACCTTTTTGAGTGGTTCTATGAGGGAAAATTAGATGTTCAAAGACTAAACTATGGTATTATTACACTGTTGCCTAAAACAGGTGATGCAAGAAAAATTCAGCAGTATAGGCCTATTTGTTTGCTGCGGTGCCCATATAAATTGATCACGAAAGCCATGGATCTCAGGGCCGCAAAATTTTCTAGCAAGCTTTTTAGAATTCAGCAGAATGCGTTTATTAAGGGGCGACATATAGTGGATGGTATCTTATCCTTACATGAGGTGTTGCACTATACTCATATCAAAAAGGAGGTGGGTGTGATCTTTAAGATCGACTTTGAGAAAGCCTACGACAAAGTGAATTGGGACTTCTTACTAGACTGTCATGCTAAACGTGGGTTCAATTCAAAATGGTGTGGGTGGGTGTCGCAAATCCTTAGGAATGGCACGGTGAGTGTTAAAATCAATGATGAGACTGGTGTTGGAAATATGCCCTAGAGGCAATAATAAATTAGTTATTATTATATTATATTTCATTGTTCATGATAATCGTTTATTATCGATGCTAGAATTGTATTGATAGGAAACTCAGATACATGTGTGGATACATAGACAACACCATGTCCCTAGTAAGCCTCTAGTTGACTAGCTCGTTGATCAATAGATGGTTACGGTTTCCTGACCATGGACATTGGATGTCGTTGATAACGGGATCACATCATTAGGAGAATGATGTGATGGACAAGACCCAATCCTAAGCCTAGCACAAGATCGTGTAGTTCGTTTGCTAAAGCTTTTCTAATGTCAAGTATCATTTCCTTAGACCATGAGATTGTGCAACTCCTGGATACCGTAGGAGTGCTTTGGGTGTGCGAAATGTCACAACGTAACTGGGTGGCTATAAAGGTACACTACAGGTATCTCCGAAAGTGTCTGTTGGGTTGGCATGAATCGAGACTGGGATTTGTCACTCCGTGTAAACGGAGAGGTATCTCTGGGCCCACTCGGTAGGACATCATCATAATGTGCACAATGTGACCAAGGAGTTGATCACGGGATGATGTGTTACGGAACGAGTAAAGAGACTTGCCGGTAATGAGATTGAACAAGGTATCGTGATACCGACGATCGAATCTCGGGCAAGTACAATACCGCTGGACAAAGGGAATTGTATACGGGGTTGATTGAATCCTCGACATCGTGGTTCATCCGATGAGATCATCGTGGAACATGTGGGAGCCAACATGGGTATCCAGATCCCGCTGTTGGTTATTGGCCGGAGAGTTGTCTCGGTCATGTCTACATGGTTCCCGAACCCGTAGGGTCTACACACTTAAGGTTCGGTGACACTAGAGTTGTTATGGGAAATAGTATGTGGTTACCGAAGTTTGTTCGGAGTCCCGGATGAGATCCCGGACATGACGAGGAGCTCCGGAATGGTCCGGAGGTGAAGATCGGTATATTGGACGAAGGGTATTGGAGTCCGGAATTGTTCCGGGGGTACCAGGTGATGACCAGCGTGTCCGAAATGGGTTTCGGAGGCCCCGGCAAGTGTTGGGGGGCCTTATGGGCCAAGGGGAGAGGGAACATCAGCCCACTAAGGGGTTGAGCGCCCTCCCACCCCATCTCACGTAACCAGGAGAGGTGGGGGCGCCACCCCTAGGGCAGCCGCCCCTCCCGGCTTGGGGGGCAAGTTTCCTAGGGGGTGGGGGCGCCCAAACCCATCTAGGGTTTCCCCTGTGGCCGCCGCCCCTCCCCTAGGGAACCCTAGGGCGCCTCTCCCTCCTCCCTTCCCCCTATATATAGTGAGGGAGAGAGAGGGCAGCGGCACCCTTCCCCTGGCGCAGCCCTCTTCCTCCTCCAACACCTCATCCTCCTCCGTAGTGCTTGGCGAAGCCCTGCCGGAGAACCATGAGCTCCATCACCCCCACGCCGTCGTGCTGTCGGAGTTTTCCCTCAACTTCTCCTCTCACCTTGCTGGATCAAGAAGGAGGAGACGTCTCCCAACCGTACGTGTGTTGAACGCGGAGGTGCCGTCCGTTCGGCGCTAGGATCGTCGGTGATTTGGATCACGACGAGTACGACTCCATCAACCCCGTTCACTTGAACGCTTCCGCTTAGAGATCTACAAGGGTATGTAGATGCACTCTCCTTCCCCTAGTTGCTAGATTACTCCATAGATTGATCTTGGTGATGCGTAGAAAATTTTAAATTTCTGCTATGATCCCCAACAGTGGCATCATGAGCTAGGTCTATGCGTAGTTTCTATGCACGAGTAGAACACAAAGCAGTTGTGTGCGTCGATTTTGTCAATTTACTTGTCGTTACTAGTCTTATCTTGATTCGGCGGCATCGTGGGATGAAGCGGCCCGGGCCGACCTTACACGTACTCTTATGTGAGACTGGTTCTATCGACTGACATGCACTAGTTGCATAAGGTGGCTAGCGGGTGTCTGTCTTTCCCACTTTAGTCGGATCGGATTCGATGAAAAGGGTCCTTATGAAGGGTAAATAGAAATTGGCATATCACGTTGTGGTTTTCGCGTAGGTAAGAAACGTTCTTGCTAGAAACTTATAGCAGCCACGTAAAAACTTGCAACAACAATTAGAGGACGTCTAACTTGTTTTTGCAGCATATGCCGTGTGATGTGATATGGCCAAAAGGATGTGATGAATGATATATGTGATGTATGAGATTGATCATGTTCTTGTAATAGGAATCACGACTTGCATGTCGATGAGTATGACAACCGGCAGGAGCCACTGGAGTTGTCTTAATTTATTTATGCCCTGTGTGTCAACTTAAACGTCATGTAATTACTTTACTTTATTGCTAAAGCGTTAGCCGTAGTAGTAGAAGTAATAGATGACGAAACAACTTCAAGAAGACACGATGATGGAGATCATGATGATGGAGATCATGGTGTCATGCCGGTGACAACGATGATCATGGAGCCCCAAAGATGGAGATCAAAAGGAGCAAAATGATATTGGCCATATCATGTCACTATCTGATTGCATGTGATGTTTATCATGTTTTACATCTTATTTGCTTAGAATGACGATAGCTTAAATAAGATGATCCCTCACTAAAATTTCAAGAAAAGTGTTCCCCCTAATTGTGCACCGTTGCGAAGGTTCGTCGTTTCGAAGCACCACGTGATGATCGGGTGTGATAGATTTTAACGTTCGAATACAACGGGTGTTGACGAGCCTAGCATGTACAGACATGGCCTCGGAACACATGCAATACACTTAGGTTGACTTGACGAGCCTAGCATGTACAGACATGGCCTCGAAACACGGAAGACCGAAAGGTCGAGCATGAGTCGTATAGAAGATACGATCAACATGAAGATGTTCACCGATGTTGACTAGTCCGTCTCACGTGATGATCGGACACGGCCTAGTTGACTTGGATCATGTTTCACTTAGATGACTAGAGGGATGTCTATCTAAGTGGGAGTTCATTGAATAATTTGATTAGATGAACTCAATTATCATGAACATAGTCTAAATTGTCTTTGCAAATATGTTGTAGATGAATAGCTCACGTTGTAGCTCCCTGTTTCAATACGTTCCTAGAGAAATACCAAGTTGAAAAATATTGTAAGCAATGATGCGGACTTGGTCCGTAGTCCGAGGAGTGTCCTCACTGCTACACAGAAGGCTTACGTCTTTGATGCACCACTCGATGTGCAAACCCCTACAACGTCGTCTGTGGATGTTGTGAACACCTGACAGACACATTCTGATGACTACTTGATAGTTTAGTGCATCATGCTTTACAGCTTAGAATCGGGATTCCAATGACGTTTTGAACGCATAGAACATATGAGATGTTCCAAGAGCTGAAATTGGGATTTCAAGCTCATGCCCGTGTTGAGAGGTATGAGACCTCTGACAAGTTATTTTGCCAACAAGATGGAGGAGAATAGCTCAGCTAGTGAGCATGTGCTCAGAATGTCTGGGTACTACAATCACTTAAATCAAGTGGGAGTTAAACTTCCAGATAAGATAGTGATTGATAGAGTTCTCTAGCCACTATCACTAAGCTACTAGATCTTCGTGATGAACTATGACATGCAAGGGATGGAGTTGATCCCGGAGCTGTTCGCGGTGCTTAAGACCGCAAAAGGTAGAAATCAAGAAGGAGCATCAAGTGTTGATGGTTTGACAAGACCACTGGTTTCAAGAAGGGCAAGGGCTAGAAGAGAAACTTCATGAATGGCAAACCAATTGCCGCTCCAGTAAAGGAACCCAAGGTCGAACCCAAACCCGAGACTAAGTGCTTCTATTGTAAAGGGGACGGTCACTGGTAGCGGAATTACCCCAAATGCATGGTAGATAAGAAGGCTGGCGACTTCAACAAAGTATATACGTGTTATTAATGTGTACCTTACTAGTACTCCTGGTAGCACCTGGGTATTGGATACCGGTTCAGTTACTATTATTGGTGACTTGAAGCAAAAGCTACGGACTAAACGGAGACTGGCTAAGGGCGAGGTGACGATGTGTGTTGGAAGTGTTTCCAAAGTTGATGAGATCACCATCACATGCTCCATCTGCCTTCGGGATTAGTATTGAACCTAGATAAATGTTATCAGGTGTCTACGTTGAGCATGAATATGATTAGATCATGTTCATTGCAATACGGTCATTCATTTAAGTTAGAGAATAATGGTTATTCTGTTTACATGAATGATCCCTTTCATGGTCATGCATCCTATGTGAATGGTTCATTGAATCTCGGTCGTGGTAATACACACGTTCACGCAAAAGATGTAGAGTTAATAATGATAGTACCACTTTCTCGTGGCACTGCCGCTTAGGTCATATTGGCGTAAGATGCATGAAGAAACTCCATGTCGATGGATGTTTGGAGTCACTTGATTTTGAATCACTTGACACATGCGAGCCATGCCTCATGGGCAGGATGACTAAGATCCCGTTTTCAGGTACAATGAAACGGGCAAGTGACTTGTTGGAAATCATGCATGCTGATGCGTGTGATCCAGTGAGAATTGAAGCGTGCGGTGGATATCGGTATTTTCTCATCTTCACTGACGATTTGGGTAGATATAGGTATATCTACTTAATGAAGCACAAGTCTGAAACGTTTGAAAGTTCAAGCGATTTCAGAGTGAAGTTAAGAATCATCATAACAATAAGATCATGTTCCTATGATCTGATCAAAAGGGGATTTTCTGAGTTATGAGTTTGGCAATCGCTTAAGACATTGTGGAATTGTTTCACAGTTGAAGCCACCTGGAACACCACAAGGTAATGGTGTGTCCGGACGTCGTAATCGAACCCTATGAGATATGGTGCGATCTATGATGTCTCTTACCAATCTACCGTTTTCATTTTGAGGTTATGCGTTAGAGACAGCTGCATTCACTTTAGATAGGACACCATCTAAGTCCGTTGAGACGACGTCATATGAACATTGGTTTGGCAAGAAACCAAAGTTGCCGTTTCTTAATGTTTGGGGATGCGATGCTTAAGGCTTCAGCCGGAGAAGCTCGAACCCAAAGCGGACAAACACATCTTCATATGATACCCAAGGGTGACAGTTGGGTATACCTTCTATCTCAGATCCGAGGGCAAATTGTTTGTCGCTAAGAACGGGTCCTTTCTCGAGAAGGAGTTTCTCTTGAAAGAATTGAGTGGGAGGAAGATAGAACTTGATGAGGTTGTCGAACCTTTACTTCAACCAGAGAGTGATGCAACACAGAAAGATGTTTTCTGTGGCGCCTACGTCTGTTGAAGAGGAAGTTAATGATAGTGATCATGAAGCTTCGGATCAAGTTGCTACCGAACCTCATAGGTCGACAAGGATATGTACTACTCCTGAGTGGTACGGTAATCCTGTCTTAGATATCATGTTGTTAGACAACAATGAACCTACGAGTTATGGAGAAGCGATGGTGGGCCCGTATTTCGACAAATCGTTAGAAGCCATGAAATCCGAGATAGGATCCATATATCAGAACAAAGTATGGACTTTGGTGGACTTGCTCGATGATCGGCAAGCCATTGAGATAAATGGATCTTTAATAAGAAGACGGACGTGGGCGGTAATGTTACCATCTATGAAGCTCGACTTGTGGGAAAGAATCTTTTCACAAGTTCAAGGAGTTGACTACGATGAGAATTTCTCACCCGTAGTGATGCTTAAGTCCATCGGAATCATGTTAGCATTAGCTATATTTTTTGTTTATGAAATCTGACAGATAGATGTCAAAACAAGTTTTCTTACCAGTTTCGTAAGAAAAAGTTGTATGTGATACAATAAAAGGTTTTGTCGATCCTAAGGATGCTAAAAGTTATGCTGGCTCCAGCAATCCTTCTATGGACTAGAGCAAGCATCTCGGAGTCGGAATATATGCTTTGATAGAGTGATCAAAGCTTTTAGGTTTATACAATGTTTGCTAGAAACTTGTATTTACAAGAAAGTGAGTGGGAGCACTACAACATTTCTGATAAGTATATGTGGATGACATATTGTAGATCCCAAATAATGTAGAGTTTCTGGAAAGCATAAACGGTTGTTTGAAGAGTGTTTTTCAAAGGAAGACCTGGATAAAGCTGCTTACATATTGGGCATCAAGATCTATAGAGATAGATCAAGACGCCTGATGATACTTTCAAAGAATGCACACCTTGACATGTTTTTGAAGGAGTTCAAAATAGATCAGTCAAAGAAGGGGTTCTTACCTGAGTTGTAAGGTGTGAAGTTGAGTAAGACTC